>NW_024340699.1:3244360-3539360 GCF_902729225.1 Pteropus medius
GTGGGAGAGAGAGAGGGAGAGAGAGAATGGGCAACTCTCCTATTTGTAATTATTTGGCTTAAGACTTACAGGAATCAAAACATATATCTATGGCCAAGGAAAGTTGCCTTTTTCTTTTTACTCATACACAATGGAACCTTTTACACAAGCTAACTATTGCAGGGAAAACTAGTTTAGGTTGTTAACATTATACCCCAGATAGCCAACTGGTGAAGCCCTAGAAATCTTCTCTGCCTCTGGAAAGCACCTCAAGACAGGGTTTTCCTTCTGACCCTTAGTCATATAGGCTGCACTTTCTGCACTGCCTGCAGCTAGCTCCTACTTAGGCTCCCTTCAGTTTAGGCTGAAAGAACAAAATTCAGGAAACAGAACCAAACCACAGATACTGCCCTCCGCTGAAAATAATAATGATGATGGCCCAGTGAACAGTTAAACAAGTATTTACTGAAGGTCTACTGTATACAGAAAATTATGGGAGAGGAAGGCAAATAGTTATAAAAGTAACTCACATCCCAGCAAGTCTAACAGTAGCACAATGCAAACTGTAAATTTCAAAGGAACTAGAGGCCAACCTTTGGGTTCAAATTTCAGTTTAAATACTTAGTAACTGCCACTTGGGCAGGCCATTTAACCTCTCTAAACATTAGTTTCCTCTTCAGTAAAAATGAAAATAATAATAATAATCCTTTCTCCATTTGATTGTTATAGGATGACATATATATATGTGGAACATTTGGCATGTAATTAATAATTAGCAATTTTTTAATGAATAAGGTATAATGAATGGAAAGAAAAGCAAACAGGTTGATATCATTAACCTATAAAGAATGAGTGGACATAAATTTGGTGCAATTATCATAGATTAGCCTGAGAAGAGAGAGTCAGACATTTCAAGGGAAGTAAGGTAAGGTTAAGAATAAAATACATTAAAGACCCAAGTAGCAATCAAAAGGAAAGAAGATAAAAGAGTATTTATTTTCTTTATGTGGTAACATCTCAGGGATATCTCTCACCAATAGCTGTAACTAATATAATTAGAGAGTCTTACTAGTTGTAAACTCGAGATCACCTTATACCTGAATTGGGTCCTTATTGTGCAGCAGGATCTACACTAGAACATCTCTCTGGAAGACTTTGCTGATAACACTGCCTAAGAATGTGAAAATTGGAACAGTAATGTGCAGGGGAGGGCGCTGCTTGAAACTAGAGATGTGTCAGTTGTTAGAGAGCACCCTCCATCATCCCAGATGTACAACGAGAAGGCAAAACATAAGTACTCTTAAGAGATCATGATTCAAAATCATATAAATGCCAAGTAAAAGCAGTAACTAGCCATCTGCTATTAGTATTTGCTATAGTATCCACTGATTTATTTAGTAACTGTGTATTTGGCATCTACTCCCTGTCAAACTTTTTTTATAGGGCGATGTGTTGAAAAGACAGACTGGTCGTTATTCACTTGGAGCTTATATTCCAGTGTGGAAAAGAGCCATTATAGAAGTAATAACAAATGAAGCATATATTGTGAAGTGGGAAAAATGGGGTATTAGGAATCCATAATTGGTGCATATAACTCAGTCTGAGGATTTGGGTAATGCTTGTCCGATGAAGTGATTCTTCAATTGAGATTTGAAGGCCGAATTAGCTTGATGAAGAGTTGGGGGAAGAATATTCCAGGAAGAAGAAATAGTATGAGTAAATATCCTGGGCCAAGAATGAAGACTGAAGGAAGGACAGTAAGACTAGAGGACATGGTGAGAGGCTCTAAGAGTGATTCGGTTGGAAAGCTAGGCAGGAGAAATTTGGGACCATTGATCTGTGGAAGTAAAGGAGTGACAAGACGAGTTTTAATCACATTGGAGGAAGAGAGTAATGGCTGTAGGGGATTTGTTATTGCAGGAATCCAGGTGAGAGGTGATTTTGGTCTGAATTAGGATAATGACAGTGAAGATGGAAGAAAAGTGGCTGTGGTTATCTGGGAGAACTGGTCAAACTTTGTGACAGATGGGATATGGAGAGGAAGAAGAACTGAAGGATGACTCATACATTTCTGGCTTTTGCAGCTCAGTGGTGGTGGCAGAAGGAAGCTGATGGGGACAATACATTCAGCTGGGGTCATGATAAGCTTAAGGTGCACTGGACATTTTGATACATGCACCTGAAGCATAAAACTGAGGGGTGGCCTGGGGCCAATACACAATTTTCACACTCCATCCTGATACTTTACTTCCCTCTTTGCTTTAATTTTCTCTTTGAAATGTATTGCTATTAAAAATATACATATTTTTTATTTTACTTATTGTAATTCTATCTTCCTGAATAAAATGAAAAGTAAAACAAATAAACAAACAAACAAACAAAACAACAGACTGTGTTCTGCTTTGCAAACTGCTATAGTCCAGTACCCAGTGTCCCATGTAGAAACCTAATATATATGTTCTAATGAATGCCTATTTGATGACCCTGAGGATGTAAGCAACTTAAATTATGGGAGTATATGAGACTTATCCGAGGAGGATGGACAGAATAAGATTAGAGGATTGAGAAGACGATCTTCTGGTGAAGGACAATTACAACCACCAGAAGAGTCAATTCAGGACTGGCCCACAAGGTAGGAGGAAAACTCCCGCGATGTGATCGAAGCCAAGGAAAGAAAATTTTGTGATAAGGAAAGACTAGGCAACTGTATTAAATCTTTTTAAGGTTTTAAATTTTTGAATAGATACTAATATGCTCATGGTATAAAATTCAAAATGCAAGTCACTCTGTTCCTCTGCCATTCTGATTCCCCCGCTAGAAATTAACGTAATTCAGTTAGGAGAAGGAGTAATGTGGTACTCCATATCATTGCCTTTTGCCTGTTGAAGAAAAAGTATGGAATGTGCCCACAGGTGCCAGATCATCTTCCCTAACCTCCTGCTGTTGGGGAAGCATCAGTAAAGATGATTTTGAATGAGGTTCTCATGGAACGTGGATTACCTGTTTAACACCTAACATTGTTTAAGCATTTGTATTTATTCTTTTTTTTAATGAATAATATCTCTTAGCTTTGAATATTGATTGGATTTGTTAAATTGTGTGCATAAATTTCCATAAGATTACTAATACAGTATTGTCAAGTACATGTCTTCCTAAACCTACTGTAAATACAAATAAGAACCATTTTTAAATAACCTCTCCATATCTTATATATGAATGCACCTTTATTTTTGTGCTAGAGAATATTTCTAGAGTAGTTTAATTTTATCAAATATATTTTCCTTTATGCTAGTCAAAAATACCTTTTATTTATTTGTCTAAAAATCTCTGCCTTCACACACCAGAACATAAAATTATTCTTGAATTACCATAAATTCCAAATTATGGGTTTATGGCTTAATGAAGTTTTACTCTGCAGAATTAGAAATATAAATTCTAGGCCCACTGAGTCCCGGCTGCGTCTCCTTCAGCATGAATCACTAACATTAAACTTGAGTTTCCATAAAATTCTGGGCTAAAATAAGCGTGATGACATATATATCAATTTAATTTATTTAACTAAAAATATAACATGTAATAATAATAATAATATAATATTAATATGTCAAATGCTGTTCCAAATGCTTTATATATACTAACACATTTAATCCTCATAATATGCCAATAAGATGTTAATTATTATTATCCCCACTTTATATATAGGGAAACAGAAGCAGAGATTAAGTAGCTATAAGATTACACAGTTTATAAGAAAATATTAAATGACTCAGGCCCTTCCTGATAACTGTGAGACTTTATAAATAAAACTCTTCTAGATTTATCTCCTCTACAGTTCTCAGCTTATCTCACCCACTGAGTTAAAATGACAGAAATAAAATCTTAGCCCAGAAAAAGGATCTCTGAACCTAACAGAGATTGTATTTAACAATCAAATGACCAATAGGGAATTTTGAGGGCTAGAGTTACTGGACACCTTTTGAAGGCGTATACCTTGTAGCACCACCTCAAATTAATCAGTCAGTCAAGAAAAGTGTGCTTCAAAGTAAACAAATGAAATTACTGATGCTCTAAATGGAGGTAAATTTGGTAGATGAGGACATTACCTGAGCTCTGACACCATAAGGATACTAATTATAGTCATACACCGTCTCCGCAATAATGAAACACAACGACCCTTATGCTATGAAAGGACAGAATGGGAGAAAAGTCCTTTTTTCACCTATTGCTTCTCAAGATCTGAAGGGGAGGAGATAATAAATAAATGAGCAAAACTGATGTGTGAGCAGTCCTAAAAAATGATTTTTTAAAATCTCTCTCCAGTTGGTTTCTTAGGGATAGCCATTGAGAGATGGCCAAATATGAGTAATCTAATGTATAAAATGGAGTCTCCAAAATGTAGGTCACATACTCTGAGCCCTGTGCTGGGACTATTTATCTACTAAATACCTGAGTTAGAGAGTCTATGGTTTACAAGCATTTCAAAGGCCTATAAAGCATGTTGGAATTCTCAAAATTGTACATTTTGTCTCCATTCCAAAAAAAAAGAAAACTGCAGTGTTGAAATTAATTTTTAATTAAATGTCTATACAATGTAATATTATGTCTACAATTGTACAAATTTAAATTTTATACTGGAAAGGTCCATTTTAATCTGCTTTATATTATTGCAAGCGGCCTCCAACAGTTAGAGCACTTGGGCATATGAAGGTATTAAAAAGGTCCAGCTGTCTCCGGCCTCACAGGGAGTGAAGTCTCTCCCACTTCTATGCATCTAAAGCCAGTTGTAGTATCTTGCTTTTTTTGTTTTTGGTTTTGTTTCAATTCCCTTTGGAAACATCTCCATGTGCTAATTCTACAAAAAACTTTTATTTTTACTGTTCCTCCAGCTCAGAACATTTACCTAACTTGTATGAAGCACTCAGTAATTGATAAATTGTAATTGCAATTATTATTCATAGCTAGTATTTATTGAGTGCTTGCTTACTAGCTTGATCACTGTGTTATGAACAACAATTTTTCATTTAATTCTTTGAAGTTTATTATCAGTAGTGTTTTATTCAGTGCTCTTGGGGTTGAAAGTGACAAAAACCAAATGCAAACTAGCTAAAATGGATATAAGGTCATGTAACTGGAAAAAAACTCAAGGTTGTTCAGTTTTGAGTATAGGTGGATTTAGAGGCTTAAACTATTTCATCTCATAAATCCATTTTATGAATGTTGGCTTCGTTCTCAGAGAGCCTCTCTTCCAAAGATGACCAGCAGCTGCTATCCTATGATTTGTTTAGCAACCTGAGAGGATGAGCAGTTTAGAAACTCCACAAAAACTACAAGATAGGACACTCTATGGGGTCTTGGATCACAGTTCCATCTTCAACCTATCACTTGCTCTGACTGGTGGTCTAGTTCTCATCCTTGGTCCTGCAGCTGGGGTAAACCATGTCCAAACCATGTAGACTATGAATGCTTGAGGAATGATTATCAATCATTAATGAACAATAAAAATTAACAGATGTCTACCATAGGTAGACATTATTACTAACCATATCTTTCTATAAAGAATTTGTGACATAGGGACTTGGATATGACTAGAAGAGGAACTCGCTATCTTACATGAATGTCCTTGCAGCTAGCCAATAAAAATGAATAAATGAATACATTAGTCTAGGATAGCCAGTCTCTCAGATTCATGTCATGGGTAGATGATTATCGCTTATATTTTAGCAACTCACATACTCATGTGTGAGACAGTCACCCTGAAAACTTTAAAAATAATCATGGTATAGCTGAATAAATGTATGTAAATACATGTAAGGATCGACAGAAAAATTTAATAAAATTATGAGCAGGAATGACTGGGAATAGAATATCCTTAATAATTGAATCTTTGAATAACTGAGACCTATAGTAAAAATATATTAATATCAAATAAGTGCATTAGCTTCCCTTATATATAGTAAGACCTTATCAATATTTGATTAAATGAAATTTCACAACCTTTTTGCTGTCTAAGCGATCAAATAAAATACTTCCCATATTAATAATCATAGGATAGTTTCCTAATTAGATATTAACATGTGATTTTCCTTAATAATACAAATATACCTTCGCTTGGTACTTAGCTATAACACCTAAGTAATTGTTGATATTAAATGACCTTTCCTGATACTTATATTCTAATCTCTCTACACCTCATTAATTTTCACAAAATACTATGAGGTAAGTTCTAATATTATCCCTATTTCACAATTTTCTGAAAGTGTCAAAAGTTTTGTGATTCAGAAAAGCTTCTCTTCAGAAAAGGAAGAATGGAAAAGAACTTGTCAAAGTCTGTCAGAGTGAAAATTTCCTTATTTGGACACCTGAAGAATACATATTAATAAACACTCCTATTTGTTTTAAAACAAATCTCTCATAATAGAAACTGCACAAAAATATATTTTGTTCCTAGTCTCTGAGAAGATGAATTTGGTTTTAGGTTCAAATAAATGAGTAAGAACCGTGAGTGGAGGTGTTCCTACTGAGGGATGTGGCACGTGGTGGCATGGAACACAGCCATCGCTCTATAAGTCAGAGAGAGTCCTTTACAAGCCAGAAAGCTCATAAACCAATATCTACCAATGTTTATGGTTTTAATTGTAATTTATCTTTATTTTTTTTACTGTTTTACTGAGTTATAACTGACATATAGCATTATAGAAGTTTGAGTTGTACAGCATAATTTGATTTACATATACTGTGAAATGATTATCATAATAAATTTAGTTAACATTCATTATCATATTAGATATTAAAAAAAAGTTTCTTTTTTCCTTGTGATGAGAACTCAGGATTCACTCTCTTAACAAGTTCCAAATATACCACACAGTAGGAAAACTACAGTCATCACATTGTACCTTACATATCTAGTACTTATTTGTCCTGTAATTGGAAGTGTGTACCTTTGACCACCTTCATCCAACTCCCTTTCCCCCAATACCCACCTCTGATAACCACAAATCTTACCTCTTTTTCTATAAGTTTGTTGTTGCTATTTAGATTCCACGTAAAAGTTAGATCACACAGTATTCTTCTGTCTGTCTTATATCACTTAGCATAATGACCTAAAGGTCCATCTATGTTGTCACAAATGGCAGGATTTCTTTTTTTTATGGCTGAATAATACACACACACATATTCAATCTTTAATTTTTTACTGTTTTCCTTAGTGGCTGTACCAGTTTACAATACCACCAACAGTGCACCACGGTTCCCTTTTCTCCTATCCTTGCCGACAGTTGTTATTTCTCGTCTTTTTGATGATGCTACTCTTAACAAGGGTGAGTTGATATCTCACTTTGGTTACTGATATGCATTTCTCTAATGATTAGTGATTTTAAGTACTTTTTAATGTACCTGTTGGCCATTTATGTATCTCCTTTGGGAAAAAATGATTATTCAGGTCCTTTGCCCATTTTTAATTGGATGATGATGACAATAATGATGATGATGATAATTTTGCTAAATATAATTTATCTTAATGAAAGTTTAGAATTAAGTGATTTAGCTGTTGCAGACAATGATATATCAACAAAAAGCAATGAGAACTTTGGGAATTTGGTTTGCTGCAAATATGCACTTTATCCAAAAATTGGCATGTAAACCCTTGATAGTTCAAGAGAAAATTTTGTATACTACATGGACAGAGGTTTAAATAGGATAGTATCATGTAGAAATGTGCTCAGTTCTGCAGTGGACAAAGAGATGAATGAACGATGTTCTTCCCTTCAAGGAGCTACTTTTAACAGGGTGAGGAATATAAGAAAAATGACTACTTTAAGCAATAGAATATTAATGTCAGGAGAAAAACGTAAACTAATAAGAGCATAGTCCAAGGAGATTGCAGGGAAGAGAGATCACAGCTGGTTGGAATGAAATGAGGAAGCCTTTACTGAGAAAACGCTCTTTGATTTGGACCTTGAAGGGTAAGTAATATATTATTAAAGTTATTACTGGGTGATTGGAAGTTTTGAGGTAAGTTTCTTCATTGGCAAATCAGTGTCTGGCTAAAGTAGAGAGAGAAATGGCTGGCCAAGTCAGCTAAAATGTGGAGAACTTTAATATCGGCACACAGGTTTCGAATTATGTAGATAGATGTAGGGTACCCTGGTGCAGACAATGTCGCCCTTTGATCGTTTATCAGCTACGTTAATAGTTGCCACGTTAATCAAAGTCACCCTTTGATCGTTTATCAGATACTTTATAGTTGCCACATCATTTTGTTCAGAGACTGGCAAACTTCCTCTGATATTTTAGGCTTTGCAGGCTACTCAATTCTACAGTAGTAGAATGAAAACAGCCATAGACGAACGTAAAATATAAAGATGAGTCATGGATTAAAGAGCAATAGAAAAGAAAAAAAGACCCACTAATGGGAAAATATAGTAAGCTCTTTATCAGGAAAGAAAACAAACACACTCTTCTCATATCTTGGGAACGACAAGAGTGATTTGACGAGGTCTTTTATGTTGTTTCTATATTCAAAGGGCCATGGGAGTGTTTGGAAAGGATGGCATGACATCACAGATCATTTTAATCTTAGTGTGAAGTTGAACTGGCTTGGGGAAAAACTTTATATCTCACATTCTTTTAAAATTAGACTGGAAAAGCCTCTAAGTATTTACTGTCAGAAATCTGAATAGTAAAATGGATGCTTATCTAATTTTTTTTTTCCCTCTTGAGAGCCTGAGGTATGTGGCATAAAGAGAGCTTGCTGCCCTCTTCCATCCTTCTATATGGAAAAGGAAATATAAATAGGACACGAGGAAATAAAACCATTAAAATGTTATTTTGACTAAAGCTGAAGTTCTATCAAGAAAGAACGTAGAGTTGGAGAGTGATGGTAAGGAAAAAAAGCTAAAATTTAAAGATTTTCAATCAGGTGTCAGTTAAAACAACTTTCGAGGACAGCAAATAGAGTTAGAAAGACCTTCAAATAATCAATGAGATATTAAAGTAAAATACAAAAATCTATATGAATTTTTATAGATAAAACAAGAAACTTTAAATGAATATCTAGCTTGCAGCAGGAATTTCCAGTCTATACCTTCAAACAGGTTACTTTATTCAATTTCCCACTGTTATTGTTTCTGAAAACAATGCTAGTGTTCCTCTCAAATTTCCTCAGATCATTTTTGTATTACCACACACACACACAAACACACACACACAAACACACACACTTTTTGGACCGATTATTTACAGCCAGTACCTGTATGCAATCTCTTCAGTATACCACCCTTGGGCTACTGAGGTATTTTGGGGCCACTGGGAAACACCTATGAGTCTACAGTCTCCCAGGGTGCCCATTAACCAGTGATTACCTGGTGGGGAATAGGACAACTCACAAGCAATTTACAGTCCAGAAATCCTTACTGAATCAACCTCAAACTTAGCCTATGAATGGCTTTTGCTCGAAATCTCATCTTTGTTTGGTTTACTTACCTCCCCTTTTCCTGTCTTATTTCCCTTACTTGCTTATCACTTGCCCAAGAAACCTTCTCTCTCTGTCTGCTTCTGGGGAATGAACTTAAGACCAGTGGAAAGTACTGAAATGAATTCTAGGAAAGGCCTTTGTTTCTGGAAAATAAGATGTCATTATTGGAAATCTGCAGATTGAAACTATATAATGAGTTACATAATGACAATAACTAATTTTAATTTAATTAGCTGTGTGATTTTGGGGGGATGAAAATATAGCGGGTGGTGGACAAGTTTTAGCTTTTTCCTGTCTCTTCGTTATATAAAATGAGGGTGTAGAACTAGGTGACCCTAAAGTCCCTTCCAGATCTAAAATTCTAGGACCTAAATCCAGGCAAACTATGGATTACTGGCCAAGTCCAGCTCTGTCTCCTATAAATAAAGTTTTATTGGAACACAGTCATGCTCATTAGTTTGGATACTGTCTATGCCTATTTTCATGCTCCAGCTGAAAAATCGGGTAACCTCTGAGGTATGTACTATTATCATCTTTAACATTTTCTAAATCAGATGAGAAAACTGAGGCAAAGTAAGGTTAAGTAACTTGTCCAAGTGTGCAGGGTGAGCAATGGCAGAGCTGAGGTTCACATTCAGCCACTCTGCCTCCAGGGGTGGCGCCTTTAACCTGCCCTAATTTGGGAAGACCATAATGAAAATGAGTGTTAAATCCTTCTGATTCATCGTGACTACGTTGCATTTATTTTGTCTTTAGTAGCAGGGTTAATATTAACAGGTACACTTGTGGAGGCATGAATGGAGGAGAGGCAGGGTGGGGGGAGTCTGAAGGTTCAACAAAGTTGTCAGGAAATAACACCAGCAATAAAATATTTTTTCGCCATCACATGAAATGCAAAAAGTGGTTTTATGTTCTCTGCACTTTTCCTCACGGTGCAAATCACAGACACGTTCACAAACAAATTCACAACTAAGATACTTGACTTGGTCCTCAGCATGTCAGCATCCTACGTTTGTGGGGTGGAATTAATTATTTTGTCACTTCTCACTTCTAATCTTCTTACTTCCTCTGAAATTGCAATTTTGCTTAGGCAACTTAATGAATGACAATCCAAGGTTAGACAATTTTACTTTTGACAAGCCGCCTTATTACAGTGCATTAGTGCAGTCTAGGTTCACAGTCTGGGTGGTGGTTGTTGTTGTTGTTGTTTTTGGTTTTAGAGCCCATTGACATAAAAACCTTCAAAATATTTTTGTGTGTCCTTTTCCACTGCAGTGAAGACTCATTTGGATGGAACAAGTCCATATATTGATGTAAGTTGAGAAAGAAGAAACATCCCAAAGAGGAGAGGATGGAGAGGCATTTTTCAATGTATTTTCCTTAAATCATAGGTAGGATTTAGATCATGGAGGGTTTTTTTTTTTTTTTTTAATGGTAAATATTTTGTCACAATGTTTTGACAATCACATCATATGAACCTGGCTCAAATAATTTGGTTTTGGACATTAAAACTGTAATTTAACTCCTTTCCTTATGTAGGTAAAGTGATACATTTCTCATTCTGCCCAGGTCTGAATTTCCTAACATTATTGTTTTAGGTAGTGTTTGGGTCTGCAATAAAATTAATTTCTCTCTTTGTCTTTCTGCCTCTTTCTGTATGTTTTACACTGCCGTCATTAACTGACTGCCTAACTACATAATTGTTCTAGCCACTGGGCTAAATGTTTAATATGCTTTACTTCATTTAATCTTCGCATTAATCTCTGAGGTTGGGTTTGCCATCTACAATTTTCAGATGAGAAAACTAAGATTGTAGAAAGTTAAGAGACTTGCCTAAAGTCACACAACAGGTTAATAACATTCTCAAAATTCTAACTCAGGTCTGTCTGACTCTAGGTGGCAACCTTAAACGCTATACCAGAACCCAAACAGGTAAGGTATAAAAATTCTCAAATATTAATGTAAATCAAGAAAGACATAGATTGCCAAGTGAGGACCTGACTGTAGTGATTAGTCTAGATTGTCAATATGAAGGTAAAAAATATTATTATCAAGGTCAAGAACAGATTGGTGATATTGGTCACCAAATTAGTTAGAAATATAAACATTTATCCTGGTCAGAAGCCTGACAGAGATCAGGGATTTGGGACAGGTGTCTGATATCCAAAACAGCACCTGGGTTAAGAAACAGGGTAGAAGGGTAGAACAATTAATTCCAGCATCTTTCACTGGCACATAAGGGAACCTGATTCAGAGGCAGAAATTTTCTGAACTAAGGAAGGGGCATCAGCATTTACTGAATACCTCCTCTGTAGTGAACATTGTGCATGAACTAATACATGTTAGCTTATTTACTCTTCACACATAAACAGGAAACAGAGACCACAGAGGACAATTACATTGTTGACAATACACAGGTAGCAAGGCAGAGTGTGGGTGTGGGCAGCACTGGGAAGCATGCTGGCACTTTACGATAACTAAAAGTAATGTGCATTACAGAACAGTGTTACTATAAGCTTCTAAAAGAAAAAAGTTCTGACAATTTAGGGAAGTTCCAAAGTTTTGTTTTTTTCTTGCAAATTAGCATAAAGAAAGCAAAAATTCAGAGTATGATTGATTTTGAAAACATCCACTTAAATAATACCTACTTGTTTAGATAGTATGTATCACTCTTCACTCACATTTTAATGCTATGCATGTGGAATCCACACACACACACACACACACCTTTACCTGCCTTGTGGCGCTTTACACACACACCACACACACACACACACCCCCAAATCTGCCTCTGAGACTAGAAAAATGTAGGGAAAATTAAAAAAAAAACCAATAACCTGCAAGGTCTCTTGATGAGCACATACAAAAAGTTCAAAGCAGACAGGCTTTTCGGAAATATAAATTCTGCCTCCATAATACATTATTTTTGGGAGGATTTTTCAAGAAGAATATAAGGCATTTACAGTTCTATAACTCAGTTTGTCGAGTTTCTAAGATTTGACCTATAAGAAAACTGAATCCAAAGTGAAGAAACAAGCCCCAGAAGGCATTAGAACGGGTGACAAACTTCTGTTGGCAGTCCATAGGTACCCTCTTTAAGAAAAATTAGAACTATGACATTGAATTTCCTTTGCTTAAACCTAAAGTAATATTCTAAAGACTTATATAAATGATGATTCTGCATTTCAGCCAGGCTCATTTTTCTCTGTCTCATTCCTCAAGCTTCAGTTTTATTCTTCTACAGTGTTTTACTTGAACTGTTTCCTGCACAACTTCAAGTGATGTAGCAGATTCATCTAAGCAAACCCTTTCCCCCCATGGCCTTCTGGACACTCTGTATTAGAGCCTAAAATCACTTCTGGAACCTCATCTCTATCACTTTCTCCCTTCTCCACGCTGGCTTCTACCCCGGCGCTTTGTCTTCGTTGTCCCTCCACCTGGAATACCCTCCCCCTAGATCTTAGCTGGCTGCATGTCCACATCTCATATCCCATGTGACATGTCCCAGAGCGGCTGTCCCCATGCTTCTCCAATTCTGGTCAAGTCTATCTCATTACAGCCTTTCCCTCTCTTCTCTTCTGAACTGTATTTTTAAACTGCTTTATTGTCTGTCTTCCATTAAAATATAGACGTTAAGAAATCATGTCTATCTTCTTTAACACAGTACCCAGAGAATTTGACACATAACAAGTCTAAAAATTTTATATTCAGTGAGTGATGTTTCAAATCTTTCCTTCTCCATGCGTCTTTCTTCCTTGACTTAATAGTATTATTTCTTCCTCTAATCAGCAATAAGAGTTGTACATTTTTGAGAATTATTATGTAAAACACTTTGCATATATTATATATTTTAATATGTATAACAACTCAGAGAGGTAACTACTAATATGCCCATGGAAAGTGACAAAGGAAATAAACATCAGAACCAGATTTCAAAACTGATAATTTTGTTATTAAGCTATGTAATTATTTGCTATCTGATGCGGATGGGTTATTTCTTCTTCTTGCCTGACTGCTCTGGCTAAGACTTCCAGTAGTACTCTGTTGCATAAAAGCAGTGAGAGTGGTCACACTTGTTTTGTTCCTGATCTTAGAGGAAAAGCTTTCCACTTTTCACTGCTGAAGATGCTCTTAGCTGTGGACTTAGATATGGCAATATTAAAGTAAGATCCTTGGTTGTGCTCAGTATCTCACTTTACAACATGCTGTCTCCTGTGATTTTCCACTCTCCCCTCTCCCTTTTCCCAAATCCTGGGTTTTATCTTGTAATCCTGACATGGTTAAGTGTTCATTGAATACTGTTATAGGTGTCTTTTTGCACTTCGACAGCAAGGAGGATTGGATAAGGCACATGGCAGACATGCTATCAATTCTTGTTCAGATGAATGGACCAAAGGAGTAAACAGATAATAAGAATAGGAAAAATCTTCTAGACAGTTCTTGAAATTACACACTGGTTCTGCCCTGAATGGAATCTACTGTCTAAACAAATATGGAGTCAGAGTCATCACTCTATATAACTTAGGGTAAATTATTGGAAGAGGGTCATATATAATTTATGTCAAAATTAGCCAGTCATTTTAAAATTTATTAAGAAATTCCAGGAAATTAACTTGAGGTAAAATACCCCTCCTCCCCTTCACCCCCAGATTCACACACACAAAAATGGACTCATCCTCTGGTCACTTTCTGTCTTTGGTGGATTTTCTTGAATTTCTATCAATTCTCAGTGTAAATGGCTTTTCAAAAACCTGTATAGAAAGGCCACTGAGTAGAAATGCTACATATTGAGCTGGTTATTTATTTTTATGCATCGGTTAAGAACACCGAAGAAAAACAACTAAATAAAATTTAGATCATTTAATAAGACTGGAAATTAAGAAAACTCAATGCTATTTTTAGAAATTAAACTGGTTTATACTTAAAATACTTAACATTCAATGCTTTTACTGACCACCTACTGTGTGCCAGGTACTTTCTAAGCACTAGAAATACAATAGTAAACAAGACATTATTCTTTTGCTCAAGGAAAGCACATTATAGTGGGGAATCAATTATTGAATAAATAAACCTGTTAGTAGATACATAATAATGAATTGTGATAAAGTGTTTTAAGAAAACAAGGAGGAAAAGAGGGGAACATTTATGTAAGGAGGGGTTTTGCGAAGTCTGTATATGCTATACGAAATTACATATAAAGGATCAGGCTCTAAGACTTCCTCCCTTAAGTCTCACTCCCTGGCTCAACTGCTTCCTGAGTGTAGGCAAGCACATTCTTTTCTTTGAGCCTCAGTTCACTGTTTTGTAAACCTGGGATTATGGTAAAATCTTAAACTTTGACGTACAGTTATGGGGCAGGGGGAGCGGGGGTTGGTAAACAGATAATATGCATGAAACATAGATCTCAGTGTTTGTTGGGTATTACGAACTTAATAAACAGAAACCATTATATTTTACTCCACACACTGAACCAGAAGGATATTTTATTTTATTATAATTTTCAGTTTGAGGGCATTTACTTGACTCTAGTCATACCTGGCTGATTGTTAGAACTAGCAGAAATAATCATCTGATTAGTTTGAGAGTATGGCTGCTTAGCTGGAGTGCTTAAAGCTCCCCAGGTGCATCTCATGTGCAGTGATGGCTGCAGATGACTGACCCAGAAGCTGTTTCAGGAGGTGACGACATCTAGCTCCACTCTGCATCTGACCGACCTCAGGTAAGAATTCAAGTAAGTGGTGAATCGCTGAAGGCCAAGTAAAAGAAGATACACACTACAGCATCAAGGAACCTGAAAGATTAATATACTGTGTTCCTGGGGCCCTGTTTGCCCTACATTTTCTGTTTGGTGGCTGTGAACATTCAATCTCTCTCATCCCTGGTATCCTACTTCCACTGCCCCTTTGCAAAATACAGTGTCACCAAGATCTAAAATTACTCTTTCAAGTCATTAAAAGGAACATCTTTGTATAGTAAAATGTCAGTACATTTAATAGTCTCCCAGCAGCCTGAAAAAGCCTGTGTGTTTCTGAAAGTGTCTGATGAACTTGAAGGAGTATCTTTCAGAGAAAGTTTGAGCCTACAGATGACCATGCTCTTTCACAAATGGTACTTTCTTCCAGTATTTATTTCTAGAGAATTTTCCTAAGCCATCACGTGGATTATGTGATTCTCCAGTGCAATAACTTCCAATGACCCTCACATGACTACAAGAAAACTTCTAATTCCTTGAACATGGCCTTCAAGTCTCTTGGCCGCCTGGCCCTGCCATTGTTTCTAGACGTCGTTTCTCTTGGACAAACCCCGTGCTGTATTTATAGTACCCTGAGCATACTTTTGCTTTTTGCTCCATATACCAGTGGTTTTCAAACTTTAATATGCACACTAATCACCTGAGAATCTTGTGAAAGTATGTATTTACTAGTATCCATTAGTAAACACACTTATGAATGTTCGATAGCAGGGCTGGGAGAGCAATGAGGTTCTACATTTCTAACAAACTGCCATGTGACACAGTTGTTGCTGGTGCTAGAACCACGTTGGGTATCAAGGCTCCACGTATAGGCTGACAAAATCCCAGGTGACACAGAATGCCCTATCATGTCCTCTTTGCCTATCTCATTTTTACTTGTTTTGAATGTTTATGTGACAAAGTGATTCACTGGGATATTAATTTTCTTTCTTTTCATCATGGTCCTTTCTATTCCCTACCCATTTCACAAAGATAGCATGATCTCGTGTGCCTCCTTGTCTCAGGACAGATTTCTGTTTCTGGGCCGAAAGAAAGGTGACTTGTAAGACACATCTTAGTCTTTTGTTGTTGTTGTTGTTTCCCTGAAGCCTAAGCCATTGAGAAGAATTATGCTGTGTTTCTTGGAAAGGAGAGACAGTCTGGCTCTTTGAGAAGCAGCAGTGATGAGGAGATTCTCCTGCCTGGGAGGAGGATGGATATCTAAGGAGGCCACATGCCCGAGGAGATGGTTGTGTACTGCTTCTAGGGTGCTGGGATCCTAGTAACAGAGCTCCCAACCTTGCTTTTGCATTTAAACTAGAGAATCTTGGGCGAGGAGGGAAGCTGATTCCTCCGCATTTTTAAAAAAACTCAGAAACTCTGTACAAATGGTTGGCGGTGAAATAAAAAACAAACAAACAAACAAACAAAAAAAACAAAAAAAACGGTGTGACGTCCCACATGCTGGGGAACTGAAAAGGGTTTTAGGTTGATTTATAGAAAATAAATAGATGCTTCTTTAGGGCTGAATGTTTGAATCAAGTTTTATATGTGCTAAACTTACTTGCAATCCAGTTTCCTCCCTGAAGCCTGATTTGATGCGTTAATGGCTGTCATGGCTGAGACAAGGAGCGCTGACTTTGGAATTCTGGTTGAATTCCTAATCTGGGATGTATGTGAGCCTTAGAGTTCTCACTTGCAAAAATGTGGCTCACAGCACTTAATTCAAAAGGATTACTGAAAGGGCTAGAAAAAAAAACAAATGTAAAACATGTGGCATGTAATCTCTGAATAGTAAATATTTGCTATTCTTATACCTACTAACTCGACTACCATGTTCATTTTCAGTTTAATCAAATTAGCATTTTAGTCTCAGTTTGACATACTCAAAATTTATAATGCACTGTTCTGTATATCATTTATCTGAATATTATTCAAAATAATGGCACTAAATAATAAACTTTTGACAATGATGATGCCTGTGAATTTATTACCTACTAGTGATAGTTATTTTTCCATATAGCTCAGTACCATATCTGAGGCATAAATTCTGAAGACAGAAATTATGCTTTAAATTTCTTTGTAATCTATTAGTGATTAGTGTCTTGTAAATAAATAGTACTCAGTAAATATGTGGCAACTGGTTGTTGTAAAGCAATGACTTTTGATAATTTAGGAGAAGAGTAGAACACAGAAATTTTAGATGTAATTTTGGCAATCTGGGATTAATAAAGTACTGCATTTTACTTTCATATTGCTTTAAGCTTGATTATATCCAAAAGTGGCTTTTTTTGTTGCTTACCAAATAGGCTAAATGTTAGGGTACATGCAAATATAGAAACCAGTGTGGGGACGAGCAGACTAGTAAAGACAACTACTTTTTCTTCATTTGTTATACAAATATTTTTGCAAAACTTTTGAATCTACGGTATCAAGGAAGAAATAATTATGCTGTTAATCCAATTTAAACATATAGCTCATTTTTTTAAACTAATAGCCTGATGAGTGTCTGTAAAAAATAACAATCAATTCCTTAGAAATCAGTTAGTTAAGGGTTAAATTCTACCCTAGCAACAGGAACTTTACAGCTGCTGTCAGAAATACAGTAATTACTTTGGTCAACATTCTCCAAGAAACTCCAGCTGTCTTATCAAGCTTGCTTTGTCAGAAAGACTCTTTTCCTGAGAGGGGGCATGAGTTGTAGAATAACCACGACGGTGCCAATAAAAGAGTTGGAAAAAATATATATTTTAGAAGCCATATTGTGGCTTTTTTTGTTGTTTGACTGAAATTCTGATAATATCTACTGTGCTTTTAAACATCATTCCACTGATTTTTAGAGACTTCAGAAAATAAAAATCTGTATCTTTTTTCTTTGAAATTCAGTCTATATGAAATTAATACTAAAAATGACCTTGAATGCAGATCTTTACCCACTCAACATAAACAAAAGTGAAGATAGCAGTGAAATATATACTGGATGCTCTAAGACTTTATCTCCCCAATGTGATGATCCTCTGAACAAAAGCCTAGTTCTAGACCTAGTCAGAGGTCAAGAATGATTTATTTTATCAGTATAACTATTCAATGAAATTCTTGTAATTCACCAAGTTAGAGTCATTCAGAGATTTTTTTTAATTGATATAAATACTCATCACATCATTTCCCTTTTTCTTCTGTGGGAGAAGATTCAATGAGGAGGAACCAGGGAAAAATTAACTTATAGTCAGGTGATAAGGAAGGGATATGCGAGGAAAGAAGAGAGAAGAATTGGTGTCAATGGAACCAATTAAAGTATAATTAGAGTCCAAACCCTATGTTATATCACTTAGTGGTGGAATGTTCTGGTAGAAGAACAGACATGGTAATAAGCACTGGGAATAAGGTAGTGAATGAAAAAGGCAAAGTCCTTACTCTCATTTAATTTACATTCTACTTGGATAAAGAGTGATATGACTATAAAGAATAACGAACAAGATAATGTCAAATACTGTTAAACATTGTGAAGGCAATGAAGGATAAATTAAGTGAAGAAAGGAAATTTAAGGTCATTTAAGATATAGCAATCAGAGGAGAGCACTCTGACATTTGAAATTTGAATTGATACCCAAAGAATAAAAAATGCCAGAACCAAAGAGGAAAATAATGAGGAAAAGAGAAATCCAGGCAAAATGAAGGGTAAGTGCAAAAGTCCTGAGGCATGAAAAAGCTTAGAATAAGTCAAGAAATAGAAAAGACAGTGAATTTTAACTTTAGCAGTAAAAGGTTACCTGGCTTGAGATTAGGTCAGAGAAGATGGCTAGAGTAAGAAATTTACATTTTAGTGCAATGGTTACAGCTGGCATGATTATGTATCAAAATTTACTATGTGTACCAGCTGTTAAAATTTGGAATTTGAAAATTGTGAAACAGTAATATTTACATTAGCCCTACAAAAATTAGGTGGTTAGGTATAAATCTAAGAAAATATGCATAGAGCTGCAGGAGGTAAACAGACAAACAAACAAAACTTATTTAGGAGATCTAAATAAGTGGAAATGTACTGCGGTTCATAGGCTGGAAGACTCAATGTCGTTAAGATGTCAGCTATTTCTAACTCGAGCTATAGATTCAACCCTACTTCAATCTAAGTTCTAGCAAGCCATTTTATAATAATCAATAAACTGATTCTAAAATTTATATACAGATGCAAAGAACATAGAATAGTCAACGCAATATCGAAGAAGCAAAATAAAATTGGGTGACTAAACTACCTATTTCAAGACTTACTATAAAGCTACGATAATCACAATACCTTGTTTCTGGTAAAAGAATGGACACTTAGTGTGACAATCTATGGAGCCCAAAACAGACCACCGCAAATTTAGTTAACTTGTTTTTAACAAAGGCACAAGGCAATTAAATAGAGAAAGGACGGTCTTTTCAACTCGTGATGCTGAAAAGTAAGAGGAAGTCCATATAAAAATGTAAACCTAATTTCAGATATTGTACCTTACACAAGTTAATTTAAAATAGACTGTGTATCTCAATGTAAAATTAAGAAACGATAAAAATTCTCAGCAGTTTATGTCTACAGTGATGTCATGCTGCTACCGTGAACTGCGGTCTGACGCGATGAGAACACGCCTTACCTCTGCGGATCTTTTCCCCAGAACCCCATCACTCTAGTTCAATCATGAGGAAAAAAAGCAACCTCAATATAGAGATATTCTACAAAATGCCTCTCCACTACACCTCAAAACTCTCAAAGTCATTAAAAACAGGGAAAGTCTGAGGAACTGTCACAGTCTAGAGAAGCCTGAGGAAACATGTCAATTAAACGTAATGTGGTGTCTTGGATGGAACCCTGAAGCTGAGAAAGATCAGGTAAAATTTAAGGAAATCTGAATAAAGTATGAATTTTACGTAATAATAATGTCGACATTGGTTTATCAGTTTTGACAAATATACAACACTAATATGAGATTAATAACAGGGTAAAATGGATGTGGGTATGTTCACTTCTCTATAAATTTGAAACTATTCTAAAATAAGACTTTTACTAAAAAAAAATACTGTGGCGTAATAATCAAAAATAAGATAGAACTCAAGGGTCCATCAGTTTTAACAGTAAAACAGATAAACAAATGTAGGTCTATGCTTAAAGTGGCATACTGCACTGCACTAAAAATAAACTTACGCATGCAAGAACATAGATGCATTTCAAAAATATTTTGTTGAGGAAAACAGCCAGAATTAAGAGTACATATTGCCTAATTTTATTTACATAAGTTTCCATGTGAAAAAATCAAAATAGTGGTTGCCTCCGAGGGATGGGAATTGGAAGAGGCGTGAGAGAAATTCTGGAGTTCTGAAGATGTTCTACATCCCAATTTTGGTGGTTGTTGCATGAAATATATATTTATCAAAACTCACTGAATTTTATTTTTACAATCTGTGCCTTTCACAGCATGTAAATTTTACTTCAAAAACACCTACGTTAAAATTTTAAAAATACTTGGGGAGAATAAATTTTAGGGAGTAAGAGCAGTATAAAGGAGACCACTTAGGAGGCTACTGTGGAAGTGAGGAGGAAAAATACGTGATATAACAGAGAATGAGAGAAATAGATGGATTTAGGATATATTTTGGAGCTGGAGGCAACCAGGACATGCTGCTTTATTAGATGTGAACAATTAGAAATTCTCATGGTGAGAACTCTGAACTTAATCAGCGGACCCAGATATGAATTTCAGCTCTGCTACTTTTCAATTTTGTGATCACACATGAATAGCTTCATCAGTTTGGGCTTTAATATTTCATCTTTTTAGTGAGCTAATTAGACTTGTCCTACCTAGCTCACAGGTTTCAGAAAGAACTGAATGAGATAACTTATATAGAAACGGTTTATAAATTATAGTATATTAGAGATATTAAAATCATTTTTAAATGTGTTATGCAAGGACTATGACAGTACTGGAAAATATGTCAAGGGTACTTTAACAATCACTGTAAGCAGGTAATATATCCTGCCTTAAGAAGCAGCTCTACTTCTCTGGAGGGACATTACAATAAGAATCTCAAATTGGGATCTTAAATTAAGAATCTCAAACTACAGGTTAGGAAACAAATTTTAAATACTTGGTTAGAGATTAAAGTTGCAGTACTGAGAAAATAGTGCTATGTAGTTTCCATTACAAGAATCTTCAAAATGCCATGCACAGACCTTCCTGCAACATGATGATGATACCTCAAACTCTGTATAGTTTGCATCTGCTTGCAAATAAGTACAGAAAGGCACTGTTATATCTTTGGAACAACTTATCTGGGGCTATGCCACTCTAACTCCATGCTCAAAACACTCCTGATAAGTCCATGAAGACAGCCAATCAAATATTACTCTACCAAGGTTTCCTAGGCAACTGACACACAGCTGAAGAACGAATTGTACACAGTTGAGAAGAAAAATACTGCGGCAATTTTACCTTACTGATATTTTCCTTTCTAAAAAGNCGCCTTACCTCTGCGGATCTTTTCCCCAGAACCCCATCACTCTAGTTCAATCATGAGGAAAAAAAGCAACCTCAATATAGAGATATTCTACAAAATGCCTCTCCACTACACCTCAAAACTCTCAAAGTCATTAAAAACAGGGAAAGTCTGAGGAACTGTCACAGTCTAGAGAAGCCTGAGGAAACATGTCAATTAAACGTAATGTGGTGTCTTGGATGGAACCCTGAAGCTGAGAAAGATCAGGTAAAATTTAAGGAAATCTGAATAAAGTATGAATTTTACGTAATAATAATGTCGACATTGGTTTATCAGTTTTGACAAATATACAACACTAATATGAGATTAATAACAGGGTAAAATGGATGTGGGTATGTTCACTTCTCTATAAATTTGAAACTATTCTAAAATAAGACTTTTACTAAAAAAAAATACTGTGGCGTAATAATCAAAAATAAGATAGAACTCAAGGGTCCATCAGTTTTAACAGTAAAACAGATAAACAAATGTAGGTCTATGCTTAAAGTGGCATACTGCACTGCACTAAAAATAAACTTACGCATGCAAGAACATAGATGCATTTCAAAAATATTTTGTTGAGGAAAACAGCCAGAATTAAGAGTACATATTGCCTAATTTTATTTACATAAGTTTCCATGTGAAAAAATCAAAATAGTGGTTGCCTCCGAGGGATGGGAATTGGAAGAGGCGTGAGAGAAATTCTGGAGTTCTGAAGATGTTCTACATCCCAATTTTGGTGGTTGTTGCATGAAATATATATTTATCAAAACTCACTGAATTTTATTTTTACAATCTGTGCCTTTCACAGCATGTAAATTTTACTTCAAAAACACCTACGTTAAAATTTTAAAAATACTTGGGGAGAATAAATTTTAGGGAGTAAGAGCAGTATAAAGGAGACCACTTAGGAGGCTACTGTGGAAGTGAGGAGGAAAAATACGTGATATAACAGAGAATGAGAGAAATAGATGGATTTAGGATATATTTTGGAGCTGGAGGCAACCAGGACATGCTGCTTTATTAGATGTGAACAATTAGAAATTCTCATGGTGAGAACTCTGAACTTAATCAGCGGACCCAGATATGAATTTCAGCTCTGCTACTTTTCAATTTTGTGATCACACATGAATAGCTTCATCAGTTTGGGCTTTAATATTTCCTTGCTCTTTTGGTAAACTGAGTGAGCTTGTCCCTACTAACTCACAGGACTTAAAAGAAAAGAACTTTGGGCAGGGCAACTTTACTGCTAGAAACTTGGTTTGCTCAAATTGCCATGTATATGTGGGAGAAGAATGGCCAAAATGTCTTTTAAATGTTGTGCCGCACACATAAATTCCTGGCAGTGGGAAAATACCATGAGGTGCTTTGGCAGCAAGCCTGCACCCAGCTTTGGGTAATATGTCTGCACTTGAGAAGCAGCTCTGCCTTCTTCTGGAGGACATGCAATGGAATCTCATTGAGGTCTTGACTTAAGAATCCTGTTGTTGTTGAAGGCTGTATTTTAAATGCTTGGTTGAGAATTTTTATTGAGATTTTACTTTTGGGATGTGCTATGCTGGGTTTACATGCAAAGAAATCACCAATGCCCTTTTGAACCACCCACAGCATGATGATGACCACTCAAAAATACTTTGCACTGGTTTGCACTCACACCTTTAAATACCAGTGAAAACTGCTGTTATATCACTGGAACAACTTGTCACGGGGAAGCGCCTGCCTCCTACCTCCTCTAGCTCCATGTCTCAGACACTCCAGTCAGTCCATGCCAGAGACCTTGTCTCAATCAATCTTCCTCTACCAGACACTAAGCGAGCTGAGCACACTGGCTGGGAAAACAGATTGCTGCAGTTAGGGAAGGAAGGAAAAATCACTCCAGACCATTTTACCCCTTACTGATGT
Organism: Pteropus medius; assembly: GCF_902729225.1. Taxonomy (NCBI): domain Eukaryota; kingdom Metazoa; phylum Chordata; class Mammalia; order Chiroptera; family Pteropodidae; genus Pteropus; species Pteropus medius. The sequence continues at coordinate 3,267,952 of NW_024340699.1, forward strand.
TTTCCTTTCTAAAGACACACACATACACACACACACACACACACGCACACACACACTTTACACACACACGCACACACACACCGGCGACACCCACCGCCCCCACTACTACCCACCACTGGACCAGTTTTGGAAAAACAGAGCACTAAGAACCAGAAAAGCAATGAGAAAGAGAACCATAGCACCTTTCTTGTTTGCATTTATGAATACTATTGTGTTCTGAAATACAGTTGCAGATGATAATACTGAAAACAATGATACAGTTTGAAAACGTGTTTAACTTCCTAGAAAAGATTTTTAGAATAGCAGTTAGCTCTATCCTCATTTAAAATTGAAATTTGTTTGTTTGGAGTATTTTTTTGTCTAAAAATATGATTGGGTGGGTATTGAAAAACATATATTTGCTTCTTAATTTGTAGAATGTAGAACATACTCAAGACTTAGTACATTCTCAAGACTTACTACATTCTCAATAAAAATTATTGCATCGATAAAGAAATAGCACTGAAATTTGATTCTATAATGTCCTTAATTTATCCTCAACTCAAGGCACACTCATGATTAGTTCAGGGGATGATGAGCAAGCACCAGATTTAGAAGGAAAAGCAGTCTTTGGCCATTACCCCTTTTCTTATTTGCTTTTTTTTTGCATGTGTTGGATGCAATCAGCATGTACTTGCTAAGGTCTAAGCAGATGAAATAAATCCCTGTCTCTCACCTTTATATTCCTGAGTGTGGATTTAGCACTTTGAAAGGAAGTTAACCTGAGTAATTAATTCATTAAAAAATTAAGTCCTTACAATGTACCAGGTGCAGGAAATGCTGACTGGTATCCTAGCTGATTTTGGATACCAAAGACTTCACATCCAAAAATTCATTGCATACTGGGCCTAGCCAAATATGAGACTATTTAGAGCTGCACAGAACTACGTTGGCATGTGGCCAAATTCACAATCTCTAAATCCCTGAATGCCATTTCTTCAGCAACCATCACAATAGATTGGAGACTGCGTGGTACACAGAGAACTGACCAGACAAATCCATTTTCTTTATTACTAGCTTGGTTTTAACTCTAAATCCTACCTATTTGATCTCTTGCTCTGATATTCTACACATATGAACCTCTAGAATTTTTAAAATCAGGCTGAATTACCTTCAAATCTGGCTAGAGGAAAGTTTAAGTGTGCCCAACATAAAATTTATTAGATGGGGAATTACATCTGCTTGTTTACCCCTAGCTGAGTTTAGTAAAGTTCTCTTAGGTGAAAGCATGAACATGGGCTCCTGTGTCTCTTTGCCCCAGAACCCATCTTGGTAGGCCAGGGTTGGGGTATTTGACAGGGAGCCTGGATCTCCCTGGAGAGATTATAGGAAGTCACTAATATCCAGCAGCCATCTATTCTAATTCCTTCACTGAATGAATACAAGTAATAAATTCTAGGGCAGGGTTATATTTGCTGAAAGTAATATGTCTAGTTAGTGGGAGAATTTCTGAGCTTGTTTCATCTTCCTCCTGTACCACAATGTGATTGGAAGGAATTAATGGACTGACTGTTGTATGATGTAACGCAATATGGTCTCTTTCAAAGGAAATGTGCTTGATCCATTACAAGGCAAAATCTGGACCACTAAGAGTAAACACCTGCACGGTAGTGATACAATTAAAATTTTTCTTATAAATCATACTCCATTTCCAAAGGTTGTACAGACCCCATTTTTGAAAATTTTCTATATATGTATATGTAGAGCTAAATATCTAATCTACCATGAAATATCAAAGATCTCTACGTGGTAGAATTTTATGTCATCTTATAATTAGTAAAATATAAAGTTGATTCTATGACTATTTTAGCCAACACATTTATTATTAGGTTTAAGATAAACATATAAATATACAATATACATGAAGACATCTGAGTTATGTATAAATATAATCTAGTGCTTGGTATGTAATAGGTTTTAATATATTTTTAATGTTTTGTATGTAATTCAAGCATATATAAAGACATACCTGCAGTAAAACCCTTTAACTAGTAGAGAATTTAAAATAGACAATTTGGATTTTGTTTATATGAAGAAAACATTAATTGTAAATTTTTCAATCCTGATTGGGCTACACATTTAATAGCAAAATGGATTATGCTATCTAGAACTGATCACGTTGCTGCCAGAGCTTGGGTTTTATGAAAATCTCAAATGCTTTCTACGGCTTAATGCATACATCTGAAGATACTGTATGCTGCATTATTTGAAAAAGAAAACAAGGCTGCAGATGAAACGAAAGACAGGCCTGCTTCTCTTCAAGGAATATAGCTCATGAAAGCAAAACTCACTAAAGTAATTACGGTCTGGTTATTGTTTTAAAACTGTCAAAATATTCACTTCCTAATATCCTCTATTTTCTCCTGTATGTGGATAGCAAAGATAGAGGGGAAAAGACAGAAAAGAATACAGCCCAAGACAGCTATTCTTAGATGATTCTCAGGTGGTTAATCACCGAGATTAATTAGCAAGCAGCTACTGTGAGAATTTGATCTTTTTCCTTGATTCTTAGTCTTACATCACCAGGTATTTTCTAAAATCAGGCTGAGCATGTCCATAAATTAAGTATCGAAGCTTGCCCCTGAGGGAAGAATACTCACAGGTAACCATCCAGACAGTAGGAGTCGTGCTCTGAGTGCAGAGTGAAGCACTGACTTGAAAAATACATTTGCTCCCACCCACACCTCTCCCACTGACAAATGCTGTGGCTCTCTAGGCCAGAATTCCACTCCAACAAATAGGCTTGCCAAAATAAAAAGAAAAGAAAAAAGGTGGGGGGCGGCGGGCGGTGGTGAGAAAAACCTGTCAGAGGTGTAACACCTGCATAAAACTGAATCTCTAATGTGCCCACACTCCCAAAATAGAACTTTCCAAAGCAACTGAGAGTTGCTGTCTCAAAATCAGTGCATGTGTCTAAACACGCCACAGTTAAACACATCTGGTTACGGGGCTGGTAGGCAAGGAAATATGAAGATGCTTGCTGCAAGTGAATATAACAACGAATCTTTTCTACTTCTAAATTCTAAGCTAGTTAAGAATACTACCTACTACTTCCTGCCACCCAAATCTGGAGCACCATATTTGAGAAGCTTGTCTAGAATTTCATACATAATAATTCACATACCTCAGTTCCCATTAAATAGCATCATTCATTTTTTAATGAACATTGTTGAGCCAGTGCTGGAATTCTGGGGAGGAAGGCAAAGTGGATGAGGGAGCAGCTACTACCAAGGCAATGTGATCTATTTCCCATTTCTTCTCTCCTAGACCTTATTGTTCCATAAATTTTTTAAATATAACAATCTAATGTAAATATTCATGATTTTGTACAGAATACCTTTACATTGGACATAAAAAAATATAGAGCCTGGATATTTATTCTTACATAATAGAAAAAAAAGCCTAAATAATTGGCATCAGATTTCAGAAAAATGAACAACTGTAGGACTAAATAAGAGGTAACACACAAACCATCTAACTAAGAAATTGTCATGTACTTTGTATTGAGGGTGAGAGTACAGTGAGTGTACTTCGCTAGACATTCTGTGAGCACCTTTGTTTTTCTGTGTTTTTCTCCCTCTGGCTTGCTTACCTGTAATTGTCATCTGGAATAGAAGCTAGGATATTTTGGGGATCATAGAGAGTCAACCTGAATCACAGTCTCCATGAAGAATGGAAGAGCAGTCAGAGGGCTTCCAGGGAAACAACTACAAAGTCATTTAAAAAGCAAAATTTACTTGCAAGCTTTATCCCTTTTTGAAGCATCAGAAATGATCGCTCTGAGGTATCTCTCAATAAAAAATAGATTCGATGTGTGTCAACACAAGTATTTCTTAGAAGCTCAAATAGCTTTGCAATATCATACAATATTCTCACACAATTACAATATTTTACTTTGCAATTATTTCTTAAGGAAGAAAAACAAGTATTTAAGAGAGAGAGACTTTATTATCCCTTATTACAAAATAACCTAGACACTCATGTTTCTGTGAGATTCTCTGGCTTTCTGCTTCATTTGTTGACTGATGGCACTGTAAGTATAGCTTACAAAAATTCCAAAATTATTTCTGTATGTAAACACAAGTTAACTGAGATAATAGTAAGTACACTATAATAAAATATTATTGACTCCTTAACATATATGCCAGGTACTGTGATAAGCATTTCATGTTTATGTAATTTTATAACAACCTGTTTTGACAATGATTAAGGTTGTCCTTCAAATATTCCCAGTTTTTTCCCAAGGCCTCTGATAGGATTACACTTTTCTGACCCTCTGAAGTTGGGTGAGGCCACATGACTTTCTTGACTTGTGAAATGTAAGCAGTAAAAGCCAAGTCACTACACGATTACCTGCTCTCTAGTGATCAACAACATTTTACATGGTAGCTACCGCATCGGCAAAAGTTCCAGAGTGAGAATAACTAGAGCCCCTCGACTGACCCACAAAGACACACAGTATGAGAAGAAAAACAAACAAACAAACAAACAAACAAATTTCTGTTGTTCATGCTACTAAAATTTTGGAATTGTTATCACAGCATGACTTGTCCTAGCCTCTTAATCAACAGGCTATCAAATAGATACTATCTACTTTTCACCAACAAGTTGAAGATAAATTTTCTAATTTGTGCAAGGTCAAAGAGTCAATAAAACAGTGACTTGTATAATTCTTTCTGATGTCGGAGCCGAATCATTACCATTAACCTTATTTCACGGACATCAATTAGGGCTTACAATACAATTTCTTTTATATGAACTTCTTTATAAAGAAAGACTCAGTGGTTCTAGAAAACTCTGGTTTGTGTTACTGTTTCTTTGGAATATTTTTTTAAAGCTAAACCAGGAATATAAAAATATCATCTGTAGCATTTTATGATTTCCAAAGCATTTTCATAAATAGTGACTCATTATATGTTTATAATAAACCTGTGACTTAGGCAGGATAGGTATTATCCTGTTATTACTGGTGAAGAAAATTAAGGTTCAGAAAGGTTAATAGTTGACACGCTCAAGGTCAAATAGCAAGGCATGACAATGACGACTTCTAGGAGGAGAATCCCAGTGTCAAGAATTGTTCTCCAAAAACAGCAGCAAGAGAGAAGTCTGTAAAGATAATGATTATTCCTGGCACAGTAGAGAGAAGCCTGTTGTTAAACTCAACTCTGCAAACAATTTGCAATTTTATTTTGCAATCAGGATCATTGATAACATTTTGTAATAACTTTGTTGTAATCAGTTCTAAAAATAGAGCTGATTAATGTCACCATAAAAATAACATAACAATTCAAGCTCAGATTGCAAGATGATCATAATTATGAAAGTAACTCAAACCAAGTCCTAGAATCAAAACAAAATACTTTAACAGAGTTTATTTCTGATCCTTAAGTATCACTTTAAAATTTCCAAAAGAGAGAAATTATCTAGAAGGAACAAATTAAAATTGTCAAGAAGAACTGCTGGACCTCTATGTAAAAGTAAAATACTGTATTTGTGAGAAATTGTATTTTTGACAGTATATAATTGCTACCACATGAGCAAAATTTAGATTTCTGTGAACTTCAAAACAGCAATTCATTCATTGTTGATTACAAATTTTAAAGTTCTAGTCTAATAAAGAGTTATTGATCACTAAGATATGCTTTATTTAAATATTTCTTTTTATAATTAAACATTATTTTAAATAATTTATGGGGTTAGAAGTAAGTTTTTAGCCTTCGGTTATTAAATGTGGTGCAATAAAATTCTGAAAGTGCCACATGATTAGGTAAATTTCAGCATGATAATACCTATTCTTTTATAAATTGTTGACCAATTTATTTTTGTAGATGTTATCTGGAAGGAAAATGATAGGTCCCCTTACCTCTCAATTTTAACCAAGAGGGAATGAGCAAGGAATACTGTATCATTTGGGTACATCTGCACAGCAAGCAGCAAAACCAGGATTAGAACTCAGAACTCCAAAATATCGATTTCCTGGTCAGTGGGTCTCACTGCTTTCAAATGGTCAACAGTCTCTTATATTAACAGACCACAGCTTACTAGACCACTGAGAACATTGTCAAGGTTTAGTCTGACATGTCAGCGAAAGAAGGCCTCAATATTTTATGTAATCTATTCCTTTTGCAACACCAATAGGATTTCCAATGTCTTCTGAAGCCACAATCAGATTAGCTCCAGAGATAATAAAAACTCAGCTCTGAGGCACACATTTTGTAATTCTCTTGAATACGAAAGTTTGTATCCAAATTTCAAGTGTCAGACATGATGCTAATTCCGATTTTAGCACATCTCTGACGCAGACAGTGTAATAACTCTGGTAAGTATCACGTGTTTCATGATTTTCCTCATCATCTTTAATTTTGCAAAAATCTTAGTCTTCAGGGCTTATGACCTTGTGCTTGACCTATTTTTAGATGACATTTTGATTCCGTGATTATATTTTTAAATGTATATGCTTATGAGTAGTTATTTCTATGTATCTATAGATAGATCTAATCTGTATTTGTATCTGTATCTATATCTATAGATCTATATATACATATATATGTAGATGTGTAGATATCATATATAACTACAGATAATATAGATATAAGTATACACACATATATTCCTATATACTTCTAGAGACAAATAAGGGCAAAATATATAAAGGTGAAACATTGGAAGCAAATATTTTGAATTAAATAACTTCCATCCCTCAAGGCCTACCTTAAATACTAAATTCCTCTAAAAAGTTTCTTCTCCAAATGAAAATTGTTTACTGCCTCCTTTGAACCCCTCAACGTTACACTCCTCCATGGAACTTTTCTCCATCAATTTTGGAATAATAATGAAAGCCTTCACATACTGATATACCAAACACTACCTAATTAACTCAGTCTTCAACCAAAGCTTGAGAAATACCCACCATTCCCTTGATTTTAAGGAAGAATAAACTTCAGACAGAAAAATTGAGTGACTTTCCAAAATCAAATGACTAAGGTCAAAAAAAGGTGCAGAGGAGGGAATTGAAATGAGGTCCATTTGACTCCACTGCCTCATGTGTGGTTTAGTCTCATTTATTTATTAATTTCAGAACATTTATTGAGCCTTAGTATGTGCTGTACTATATTCCAAGCATTGTGGTAGAATGCGTCAGTGACAAATGAGACAGGCAAGCAAAAGGTATTCTAACAGGAAGCCAAAAGACTTTATCTGTAGCATGAGTTAAAACTTGGACAGAAACTCACACAGTTATTCATTAATAAATTATTAAATCTGACGAAGCGACTTTAGCAGGTAAAAACTGAAATGAAAAACCACAAAAACCAGTTACAGAGGTATGTCCCCAGATCTGCATACAAATTCCAGCCGTCTGGCTAACCACAAACTATGCATGTGTGGGATAGATTACAAGCTTACTAGCTAGGCTAAAATAACTGAATAGTGTTTTTGGAGATAGAGGACAGTGTGAGAAATCTCAGTTCAGAAAATTAATAGCCTGATAAAACAAATTAATCATCCTTGAAAAGAGCATAGTAAAAGTCAGAGTTTCTACAATAAATCATGACACTAGTTGAGACCTAACCCAAAGTAAAATATATGAAGACACTGTTTACTCAAGAGAAAAGACAATCAGTGGAGACCAACCTAGAATCTGGAATTATCAGACATTTTAAAGGAGCTATTAGAACTATAGGTATAGAGAAAGATAAGATCATAAAGAATAAAAAGATAGCAAATCTCAGCAGAAAAAAAAAAACTCTAAAAAGAATCAAGTGGAAATCTGAGGACTAAAGTATCTAAAATAAAAAAGTTCACTGGATATATTTAATAGTAGATATACGATGATAGAAAAAAAAGCTAGTAAAGTAGATTAATAGACATTATTCAAGCTGAAAAGGAGAGAGGAAAAAATATTCAAAAATGATGAGCAGCATTTGTGGAGGAATACCGAAAGATCTAACAGATGTGTAATTGGAGCCTTACGGGGAGAGGAGAGAGAGAATGGAGCAGAAAATATATTTCCCAAATTGGATAAATGGCAGAAATTAAGTGTTTCAAAAAGCTCAGCAAACTCCAAGAAGGATAAATAAAAAGAAAACTACATTTGACACATTATTGTCAAATTACTGAAAAATAAAGATGAAGAGAAAAATCTTTAAAGTACAGAGACAAATGACACAGTATATATAAGAAAACAATGGTAAAAATTATTGCTGAAGTCTCATCAGAAACAACAGTGTTAAGAAGACAGAAGAACATTGTATTTACAGTGCTGAGTGAAGGAAAAACTTGTCACCAGGAAATTTATAACCAAGAAAAATATCACTCCAGAGTGAAGGTGAAAAAACAGCATTTTGAGATGAATAAAAATGTATTTGTTACCTTGAAATCTGCATGAGAGGAAATGCTAAAGTTCTGGCTCAAAGAAAATAATTCTAGATAAAACTCAAATGTTCAGAAAAGAATAAGGAGCACTCTAAATGGTAAATACGTAAGTTTAAAATACTATATCTTAAATTTCTCCAAACTGTTTAAGATTCAAGTAAGTGTTTAAATTGAAGGTATAATACTGTATCATGGGATGTATAGCATATGTAGATATAATATATAGGATAACTATATCATAAAAATGTGGAATAAAGTTATAAAATGAATGGATCTTTCATTTCACATAAACTTGTACAATATTAATTTTAATTAGATTGTGAAGTGTTAAATATGTATATTGTATTCACTAGAGAAAATATGAAAAATAATAATAAAAGGAAAGGCTAAAAAGCTAAGCGAAAAATTCAGATAGGCTTTCAGAAAGTGTTTAAACTACAAGAGGGAAAGAAAGGAGAACAGAGAGAAAAAAATAAAAGATGAGACAAGCAGAAAAGAAAAAGCAAAATAGTTGGCCTAAACCTAATCATATCAATAATTATCTTAAATGTAGATGGACTAAACATGCCCATTAAAGATACAGATTATTAGACTGAATAAAAAAGCAAGACAGTACTTTATGTTTCCTATAAGAATTGCACATTAATTGTGAAGACACAGGTCAGTTGAAAGTAAAAGAATGGAAGAGGATATACCCTGCAAACGCTAATCATTAGAAGGTTAGATTAGCTATATTAATATCAAATAAAGCAGACATCATTACAGTGCATTACTACAGATAAAACAAGAAACTGAAAATGACAAATAGGTCAATTCATTGGCAAGACATAACAGTCCAACTATGTAAGTACATAATAACAGAGCATCAAAATACGTGAAGAAAAATTTGACAGAATTAAAGGGAGAAAGAGATGAATACATTTGGAGATTTAATACTCACTCTCTGTTATTTAAAACAATGAGTCAAGAAATTAGTAAAAGCAAGATGATCTGAACAACACTGTGCAACATCTTGACTTAATTACATGTATAGAACACTACGCCCAGGAACTTCAGAATACACATTCTTTTTAAGTGCACATTCATTGAAATCCTAATGAATATACTATCTAACAACCACAGAATTGTTAGAAATCAATAATAACGAGACAGCTAGGAAATTCCCAAATATATGAAAATTCAGCAACACCAAACACTGTTAAGAAAAAGCAAGCCACAGACTGGAAAAAAATACTGACAAAACATATACCTGACAAAACACATGTCTACAATTCAGAAAGAACTCTTAAAATTCAGTAATAAAAAGATAACTGACTTAAAAATCAGCAAAGGATATGAGCATATAAAATACCAATAAGCATACAAAAATGGCCTCAACAATATTAGTTAGAGAAATATAAATTAAACCACTGAGATGCTACTATATATGCACCAGAATGTCAAAAGTTAAAAAAAAAAATGAACCACCCCAAATGTTGGTGAGAATTTGGAGTAACCAGAACTTTCACATATTATTAGTGTGAGAGTAAAATGTTACCACCAGCTTAGAAAAATATATGGTAGTTTCATATAAAACTAAACAAACACTTACTATTATCAATTCTACTTCTGGATATTTACCCAAGAGAAATGATAATATATTTCACAGAAAGACTTGAACAAAAATATTCATGGCATTTTTATTCACAATAGCCAAACTGAAAACCATCTAGGTAACCATTAACAGGAACATAATTTAAACACACACAAGTGCTAAAGTGGCATATCGTCTCAGTCCCTTTCTCCTTAACACTGAATGGCATATACAATGGTCTGTTATTTGCTAAAACTTATTGAAGTGCCCATATAAGTCGAGTGTATTTCAGGAGGGTGCTGTCTTCATGATAACAGAAGGGTTAGAAGGAATCAGGCTGTTTCCCTTTTATGCTGTCACGTTCAGAGATTGAGTTTCATTCATCTTTGATTCTTCATCACCACCAACAGTGCTCAGATATTATCTGTTTAGTGAAGGTTAATTGTTGTTTCTGCAATCCTCTCATACTATTGTATTCTTTGTTAAATGTTTGCATAAACTACAGTAACAATGAACTTTATTGATGCCATCATCAAGTATTCTGACAGGCACATATTAGTTTAAGTTATGATATTTATGTGGTTCATGTGACACAGTCACAAATATATATTTTAAAGACATGAGGCCTATTTCTGACACTATCTGCTCAGATTAGGAATTAAGATGCTAAGGCACGTGGTCTGAGTAAGTGCCCTGATGTGGTTTTTACCTGCTAATGAAAACCATTCCAGTCTGGTCTTCTGAAAATCACCACTTTTAGTGGCTATACATAGCCAAGTAGCTTGGTGAAGAACTTGAATCTGTTTATTTCTTGAAGCAATTTTCTTCAAGTCACTGAAGTGGAGGAAGAAATATCTATTAGAAATCCTAATCATTTTAACAGAAGCTTACAGAAGGAAGAAAAAATCAGCTGACCCAACTCCCTGCTTTAAATTCCTCTAACTGATGTTTTCTTCTTTGGGAAGTTGTCCAAGAAAGATGATAAGTCATTCCAGGTCCTCATCAAGAAAGTTCTTTTTGGTTTGGATCACAATTTTCTCTGCTTTAATCAAACTCTCATTTAAAAAAATGAAGCAGATATGTATAAAAAAACAAGAAGCTGTAAATCTACACCTGATTATTAACTTTTTCTTATGTTCAAAATGACAATAACTTGGGTTTTAGAATCTAATTAGCTGCCATGCTTTAACTGATAAATTTTCCCCAATGTTCTTCATCTATCAATGTAAAACCTTGTGTGTATGTGTGTGTATATGACCTTTCTGGCTAGGACCACCTACATATTACATATTTAGCTTTGTTTCTACTCCTATTTTTAGAAATAACTTCCAAGAGTCACTTAAGTTTCAAATTAACTTAGAAATAAGGAAATAAGGCACTCTTCATATCTTAGACTTAGCACTTTCAAAATGCAAATTAAAATCAAATCAGGTTTAGAAAATTTCCACAGGTGAAACGATTTTAGGCAGTGTTAGCTGAGCCAGTAAGTTCTAATTTTAAGGTTTCCAAAACTATGTGTGTATGTGTGTGTGTTGTTGTAATCAGGATGACTCAGCTGCAACCTTCAGAATACTTCATTTGTCACTGGATCCATTTAGCTTTTGTCTTCTTTTTGAAAATTTTGTCAAAACAATGTTAGCAGACCTACATTCTTAAACTAATATTAATAAAGCTTATATTCTTTAGCATTACTGCATTAAATATAATGGTCCATAAATTTGTGTCTTGAAAATGAAGGCATTGCTGATGCCAGAGTGTTATACGATGAACTGTTTCCACCCCACACAAACTGATACTCTGAAGTCCTAACCTCCAGGACCTTAGAATGTGACCTTATTTGGAAATAGGGTTATGGCAGATATAATTAGTTAGGATGAGGCTATTCTGGAGTAGAGTGTGCCTTTAATCCAATACGATTAGTATACTTATAAAAGGCAATTTGGACATGGACACACATACATAGAGAAAACCATGTGAACACGAAGGCAAATATCATCCAGGAAAGGCCAAATATTGTCATCAAACCACCAAAAGCCAGGAGAAAGGTATGGAACAGATTTTCGCTCTAGCCCTCTGATGGAATCAACCCTGCTAAGATCTCGATAGCCTCCATAAGTGTAAGACAATAAATTTCTATGTTTTAAGCCACCCAGTTTATGGTACTTTGTCACGGCAACCCTAGGAAACTGATACATAGAGCAACGATAGGTTCACTTACAGAGAGACCAGAAAGGAGGAGGAGAAAAAGAAGTTATACCCAATAAGGGGTGTGAGTTGTGTAGCTAAATCTGTCTGGAAGCTTTCTGACAAGCTACTTCCCCAATGAGAAATGCCACATGGACATGTCTGTGAGGGTGCTCTCTGATTTTGAGATTCCTGGGCCTGTCTGTCAGCTAATACTCTACATGTCATCACCAAACTTGGTTATTAGACATTGAAAATAGTGGCTATAAAGAGATCCCCAAGGTTATCCCCAAGGGATTAGTGAGCAATGAATCCCTCAGTTGAAACCCATGTTGGTTGACACTTAATAACTGAAAACCCTGGAGTAAGGAATGTGTGGGGCTTTATCCACCTATTGAAAGATGTTCTACTTTACTCTTCTCTCTCCCTTACTCTTTTCTTAGCATTAAACTTTTTTTTTATCTTGGAAAAAAAATTAGTTATTGTTATAGGAATTAAGACTTTGTCTTCTGAGGTATTCTGAATAAATTAATTATATTACTTGGAATTTTGGGGGGTTGCTTTTAAAAATGATAAAACATTCAACTTATAGTAAAATGAATTTTTCTTAAAAAATTAAGAAAGTCCACGACTATTGTGATGAATTTAGAAATGACTGAATCCTGGAACTTTAGTGACATTTATAGGGATCTGTTTCTATTTCTCAACTCTCTTTTCTTTTTTCTTGGGATTAAAGTCGTAAAACTGTAGAGAGCCATAAATCCCTCCTCTTCCTAAGAGTTCCTTAGAAAGTACTGGCATCACCGTGATTGGACCAACTTGAGTAATATACCTATTTATGAGTCAATCACCATGCAAATTCTTCAGAATGGCTGAGACCTTGGTTACATACCAATGTCTGAAGTTCTGATGGAGCATGGATTAAATTTATGGACTTTAATTCCGGGGTTGAGATTAGAATAATGGAGGAATGATTCTGTTCTATTAAATATAAACTAATTCTACTTAACTCATCCAAAAAAGTTTAATATGAACAACTACTCTGCAGGAAGTACTATGCTATGGACTAAGTAGTAAGAGTTAAATAAAACATGTTTCTACTTTTGAGAGGTTTATAGTCTACCAGGGAAACAGATATATAAGCCAATAAATACCCTAGTGTGTTACATGTTGTATAATAGAAGCATAAGTGAAATGCTATATGGAATAGAAAAGGTTAAAAATTAATATTATTTTTCCTATCTGGGACATGGCAGGTCCAGAAGTAGGCAGAAATGTTTGGAAAGTCTCCACAGAAGGAGTTGTTTGAACACACCTTGAAAGATAAATAGAGATGAAAGAAACAGAGACAGGAAGAGGCACTTAAACAGAGACCAAAATATTTTTGTTGTAGACAAAAGTACCAGGAAATATAGCTTTTGTGAGGCAAGCATGCCAACCACTAACCTAAAATAATCAGACTTTAAACTTTATTCTCTGGCTGTTGTGTCTGTCCAATCTTTAGCTTTATGGTTCTGTTTTCTTCTTTTTTTTTCCTCCTGTGAGGGTGAGGAGGAGGTAGAGAAGTAGTCAGGAGTGGAGTCTGACAGGCCTAATGTGTTCAAATGATAGGGAATTGTCTAATTTAATACTTGTAACAACATCTCATGAACATGTAAACAATAATTAAATTTTACCAATATGATTTTGGGGTTTCATGTTATTTCTGCATCTTTTCTGTAGGAACATCTTCTGGTAAATACTCAAATTCACTGGATCCTTGAAATTTTAAATGCACATGTCTATTAGTGTTTTTATAATGTAGTAATTTAAAACAGATGAGCTTTTGTTATCCTGGGAAGCTGACTTATCTGGGCCTCTGTTCTATCTACAAGGTGATGGTGGTCATAATAGTATACCCTCTCAGGAATTTTATGATGATTAAAGGGAGACAATCTACAAAAACTGCTAGTAGAATCTTTGGCACAAGATAAATGTTCACTAACTTTAACTGTTCGAATAACTATTAACATTGTAAAAGAGATTTTATGCTTTAATAATCAAATACCTATTGAGAGCATAGACCCATTTAGTTCAGAAAGCTGTTATCCAGTATCCAATTTTAAAGTGTTTCAATCATATGACTCCATTTAAAAAAAAAAAATTATTGATAGAGCATAGGTCTCAGAGTTGGATAAAACGGGGTCCCGATCTTAGTTCTGCCACAGTTAGCTTGAATTTGGACAGGAACCTCAAGCTTATTCTTAGGACTTCAGTTTCTTCATCTGTAAAATGACATCATGACTGTTACTGCCTCCCAACTTAAAAATTCCATGATTTGGATAACCTATAGAGCCCTCTACAATAGCCCTTCTTGTTCACCAGTCTATGGTTATATCAAAAATGTTTTGTTAAACACAATATATTAAAGCATTAAATCAGAATACAATAATGGTGATTCAGTAAATGTGTTATAGTTACATTTTCTGTTGATGCATTTTATGGAGGTATGTGCATTGAGCATCAACTACAGCATGAACATGCACATTTAGGTGTAAATATATGTATATGTGACACTTATAATCCTATAAATAAGCCTGTGGGTGTACAAAAAAGCAAAATGTGTTTAAATATTTATTTTCTAAGCCTGGCTCTAAAATAGTTTCATTTTCAAGTTCTGTGAGCCTACCAGAAAAATGTTGGCCTAAACTAAAATCTCTGAAATGTGTCTTAGGAGATCGTAGATTCCCAAAGATGCAATGGGTCAATGTCGGTGTAGTTGTGCTTTCTGGCTTCTTGAACTCAAAGTGAGGTCCACATCCAGGTATGATTTTGAGAGCATTACCTAAGATGAAAGTGATACTCTTCCTACAATACAAGATCAACCCAAATGCTTTTGATAAGCTTCAGAAAAGAGGAGCCAAGAACAGTAAACAGAGTGAAGAACTGGGGATTCAGGAAGGTGTTCTGGCTTAAATTCATTAAAATGTTGAAGACAATTTTAATGCTTAATAGCCTTTTGGATGCTCCAATTGAAGCAATCACTTTACCATCCCGGCAGATGTAGTTCTGATGTTGGTATATATCATCAGTTATCCCTCAGTGGGCAAAAAAATTGGACTCCTCTAATGTACATGATAAAATATAAATACAATAAAACAAAACGAAAACAGAAGTTTATCTGAACTTATCTTTTAGAGGTAAGAACGGAGAAGCTTAATTCTCTGAAAGTACTGAAAACCCTACGGCATGGCAGCTGGAGCTGTTCCTGCCATATCTGGTGAAGGACTGTGAAAATGGCCATGTTGTCGATACTAGGAAAGTTCTGATTACCCAAGGTACCTATGGGATTAGGAAAAGAATAAAAACCAGCAGAGTATTTAGAAAAAAGCACTGAATTATAAACCAGTAGACCCAGGATGAGGCCTTGAATCCTCCACAAATTAAATCAAAAGCCTTGGCCAAACCACTTAACCTCTCTAAGCTTTAGCTGTAAAATGGAATCTGCTGCATTTGTCTAGCTTATACCACATAATTATGACACTGAAATGACATAATGTGTTAAAGTGATTTGTAGACTTCATTGCTGAATTCAAAATTTAAATCGTCTATGTCCATTAGTACCTAAAACTCTGCAAGGAATACCTAGATAGAAGATAAGTTACCCTCAAATTCTTTCAGTGTAATTTGGACACAGTCACATGCATAGATTAAGCAGAGAACAAGAAACAATGAATGATGATGTCTTTTAAACTGTATATACACAGCAGCCAAAAGCCTTGAGTATGTCTATCAAATTTTATTTCCTCCTCTTCCAAACATTTCCTCTCTGCATTTCTGTTCTGTTCCACTTTCAACAGCTTCTTATAGAGATGTTCCCCCAAATTTTCTCCCAACAATCTTTGATGTACCTTTTCTCATTAGAGTCAATTACTTCTCCATTATGCAAGGTGGATCTTCCAGTAGTCTTCACTGATACCAGCTACTTACAGCCAGAAATATTTCTGATTGCCCAGTGTTCATGCCTTGCTCATTGTCCATGTCATACTAGTTATTAACTATTATCTTTGCATTGGATGACTCTTATCCTACATTTCCAACTTACTTTTCAAAAATTACACCTGGAAATAG
This sequence comes from Pteropus medius, assembly GCF_902729225.1. Classification (NCBI taxonomy): domain Eukaryota; kingdom Metazoa; phylum Chordata; class Mammalia; order Chiroptera; family Pteropodidae; genus Pteropus; species Pteropus medius. The sequence goes on from NW_024340699.1 coordinate 3,284,231, forward strand.
CACCAACCTGTGAAACATAATCAGTAAACCTGAACTCATTGTCTGCTCTGCACAAATTGGCTTTCTTCCATTCAGTGCTTATTTTGGTATGTGGCATGATGATTTCTTTTTTAGCTCAGGCTTGGAGACTAAAGTTTATTATATTTCAGTTGTCCCTCTTCCTCCACTACTCATTAATTGCTCTATCTTGTCATTTCCACTTTGTAACACCTCTTGTACAACTCCTTTGTTCAGTTCTTACCTCCAGTACCCAAGCTGAGGGTTGTTTCTCTGAATCGTTTCACTTAACTCTCTGCTTGCAGTCCATCTTCTATTTCCCTATCATAAACAATGTCTCCAGATCAACATGATTACATCATTTTTTATTTTAAAAAAAACCTTTAAGATGATTTCACTATTTAATAAAATCACCGAAGGGCTTCATGTTCTGGGTCCAATACATCATCTCTTCCATATTTTCATCTATGCACTCTATACTCTGCACAAATGTACAGAGATTATATTCAGTTATGGAGAATGAGAAAAGACATTAAAGAAGCAGTATTTGATAAGTGTCAAGATCCCTACAATATGCTTCCATAAAACCCTGCATTAATTCCTCATAATGCTAATTTTACCACTAGATTAACAGCCCAAATCCACCCACCTCTGTGATAACTTCCCTGATTTCCACACAGTAGAATGTTATTCCTCCTTACTTGAAAACTTCAAAGTGCTTTGTCTTGCTTAAAACTGGCTAACCACTTTCTGATTGTCATTATAGTTTTTCACTTTGTTTTGTTTTGTTTTGGTATTTATTCTGCCTCATTAGATTTCAAGCTCCTTGAGAGAAGAGACTTTGTTTTGCATTCTCTGTAGTATATTCATTCAATATTCATTGTACTAGAAAATTCCAAAAGGTAAAGTAACGCTTGTTTTGATTATTTACAAGGTTGCAATTGAAATAAAAACAAAATTTTTTAAATATATATAGTGATATATATTTTAAAAATATACTAAAAACTATCATCAGTTCAGTGATCTGAATGAATTTTTCTGCTTATAAAAAAATTTAGAAGAAATAATTGCTACCAATTATGCTTTCTTGTCTATTGTATCTTAATACTTTATTCCAGTGGAAAGGAAAAATTAGTGCTTCCAGGGAAATTAAAGTTGGTTAACCTATTTCTTTTTCTGATTCGCTCTCTAGCTGGAAGAGCTTTGGGGGCTATCTGTTACACACTTCTTTCCAAAAACAACATGGCAGTTTTCCCAGGTGGTGGCATTTCTGTAGCTGTTAAAGCTCAGTTAAAATCTCACATACCATAATAGAGCCTATTAATCTCTTTAAAATACAGTCATGTTACATGACATGACACTTAAATGAGATAAAGAGTGATGGTTCCATATCAGGATGCAGAGTGAAGTCAGAAGTCTTTGGAACACATCTCTATCCATTGAGGACACCATCGTTAAAATAAACTATCTTCTTTTCCCATAAGACAGCCCTTGGTGACATTATCTGAACCATGATTTCATAATGGATGGACCTTAGGTATAAATTATTATGAGTCTATATACAATTTTAATGGCCACTCCTTCTTTCAATAAAATTTTATTAAGTGGTCACAATGTTCTGAGAATTGTATGAGCTAAACCTCTAGAAAAGAATTTTTCTAAATGTATTCTACCAGGTATTTATTGTGATAGATGACCTTTAAAAAACTTTTTTAAAAAAAGAGAACCTTTGGTCAAATAATGTTGGGAAATGTCTCTATCTCTCTTTTAGAAATGTACATGCATATCTGCATATTGAAGCTTCGAATATGTCAAACAGTAAAGAAACATGCTTGACTATTTTTATTCCACCTTCTCCTACACTTTTTGACTGGGATATTTTGTATACACATATTCAGTTGTACTAGTTACCAATAGATAATCTTCTAGAAAAAAATCTCTCAGACTTAGTTTAGTGATGCAATAAATAAAAGTCATTAAAATCAAAGCCAGATTGTCCAGCTTTAAACCCCAGTCCTGCTTCCTACTAGGTACGTGCTTTGTGGAAGTTACCCTCATCCGTTCTGTTACAATTTGCTCATCCGAAAAATTAGAATAATATAGTAAGCATCTTACAAGACTTTTCTGATAATTAAATTTAAATACACGTGCAAAACATAGTACCTGGCTTTTATAACAAATCTGGTTTCAATAAAAGTAGAGTACCTTGATCCATACTAATAATCCTATTAACAACAATTACAAACCTTAGGCAAAGTAAAAACAAATACTATAAAGCAATTTTTTAAAGCTCTGGAAAGGAACCAAAAGCAGGTAGAAACGAAAAAAAAAAAATCTTTAAAAAAAGAAAGCCGACCTTGTGAGATTTGCAATTAATAGCTTTTTCCTCAAAAGAAATCCCTAGTGTCCAGTAACAAAGAAAAAGAACCGGAAGTGGAAGAAACGGAGTTAGAGTTTGGAGCTGTTAGAATGATGGGAAACTGATGGAAAACTGTCCTCCTCAACGGAGTCTACCAAAGGAGGAAATCGCCGAAATTGTGTACAAATTCTTCTAAAATACTGGCTGATTCCTAAACTAAGCATATGCAAGGTGGTACAAAAGAAACCCAGAAAAAAGCTGCAGTAAAGACTGCGATAGTAAAAATTTAAGCAGAAATTTCAGCAACCCAGTGTAAGAAATTTAGAGTTCAAGTCCTAACAAGTTAGGGGCTCTAGGTAAACATCTTGGGGTTTTCACTGAAATCTCAGAAGAACCATGCCTTAAGAGGAAGATTCCAAGGCTATGTAATAGTTTTAAGGATAAAACCAAAGTGTTTAAGTGACCCATTTAAAATAAAGCTTGAATCAGATCAAGTCAACCTGCCAGTTTTAAATTCCCTAATGAAAGGAAACACAACATTTTTTTAAATGAAAATAATATAATCCATATTTTTTTACAGTATATTATCCATAACGTCCAGTATGTAGTCAAAAATTATAAGATATAAGGAGAAAAACAGGATCCAAAAGTAAAAATAACAGAAATAGATACACAGATGACTCCGATTTTGGAAGCAGCAATACATTTATTTAAACCAGGTTTAATAAACATACTAAAACATGTAGTATAGGTATATGGGAGGATTCAGGAAAATATGGTGAAAATAGGTGAACAGATGGAGAATCAGAGCAGAGAAATGCAATAACTTAAAAAAGAACCAAATGAAATTATTATAACAGAAAATATACATATATAAAATAGAAAAGATTTTTAATGGGCTAGACAGAGCAGGAAAAATAAGAATCAATAAATATAAAGACAGGTCAGCAGAAATTATTCATACTGAAAGAATATAAAAATAAACACCAGAACAGTATTTGAGACCCATTACATAATACCAAATGGTAATATGTAATTGTGGTCCTCTAAGCAGAGAAGAGAATAGAGAAGAAAACAAACATCTGAAGAAATAATAATCAAAATATTTCTTAAATTGATGGAAGACATCAAGTCACAGAACCAAAGATCTCAGGAAGTCTCAAGCAAGAAAAATACAAAGGAAAACATGCCAATTGCTACTATTATAGTCAGACTGTTGAAAACCAAAGAAAAACAAAAAAGGTTAAAAGCAGCAAAAATTCATGTAGATAGATAGATATATAGTAGTCCACTGAACAACAATAAAAATGAAGACTTGCTTCTTATTGGGAAAAAAATCAAGGCCAGAAGATAATAGGAAAATACCTCCTAGGTAATGGTGGTAAGAACACTGTAACACAGAATTCTAGATATGCTCCTCAAGTATCTTTCATAAATGGAGGAGAAACTGATATATTTTTGGAGAGGAGAAAGAGAAAAGCTGAAATAATTTATCATAAAGATGATAATGAAATATTTTTACGCTGAAGGAAAATAATCCACCAAGAAAACCAGATATAGGAAAAGATGAACATAACCGGAAATGGTAAATATATGGATAGATATATAAGAAACTGTATTTTTCTTAATTTCTTTAAATGTTATTGACTGTTAAAAGCAATAAAATGATGTTCATAGAAATAAAGTATATTATAAAAGTAGCAGAGTGAGTAAATTAAATTATGCATGTTAAAGTTTAATATTAGTTTTAGTTATACAATGAAAAGTTAATGATTGAAAGCAACCTTGAGAAATTAAAGAAATGAAGCAAGTGGTTTAAAGGAGGAGACAAAATGAAATAATATAAAATGCTCAGTGCAAAAGGAGGAAGAAACAAAATACCATCAAGACATAAAGAAAACTAAAAGCCAGAAGATAGCCTTAAATCCAACATATCAATAATGGCATTCATTGTATATGGACTGAACACTCCAATTAAAAGAAAGATTGTCAAATTGGTTTTAGTGATGATTCACACTGAAATTATCTTTGAATATATAGACAAGTTGAAAATGAAAGGATGGGTAAAGATAGACAAAGCAAACACTAATCACAAGAAAGCCATATTAACGGCAGGCAAAGTAGGCTCCAAGAAAATGAGTATTACCAGCGACACAAAAGAGGAACATTTGACAATGATAAATTATTTTCCTCAGAGCCAAAATTCATGTGAAGATGTAGAAAAATTGTGCAATGCTAGTAACCAAATGGACATTGCTGAATACTACCTGAAATAACTTTAGAATTCATATTCTTTTCAGGTGTATATAAAATATTTACCAAAATAGACCATATGATGTACTATAAATCAAGCATCAATTGATTCAAGATTGATGGTATATAGCCTGTATTCTCATATCATGATGGAATGAAATTGGAAATAGCAAAAAAATTAGAAAATGTCCACTATTTGAAACTAAGTGACACTCTTCTAAAACAATCTGTGGACCAAAAAAGAAATTGTAAGGGAAATTAGAAATATTTTGACTCAAGACAATGAATAAAACATTTTTTAAATACTGTTAGGAAAATTTATAGCTTTAAATTCATACTTTAGAAAAGATTAAAGGTTTGAAATGAGCTAATAATTCAAGATTTAAAAAGATGAGCAATTAAACTCAGAAGAGAATAAAGCATATAAAAATAAGAACATAAGTGATTTAAATAAAGAAAAAAATAGAGAACAAATAGAACAAAACCAAAGTTTTTTATTGAAAAAATAATAAAGAAAAAAGAAGCACAAACAATATTAAGAAGGAAACAAGGAGCATCATTACATAGCTTACAGACATTAAAAGCACACATGAGAAGGGGCTATATGAAAAACTTTAGTCTAAAACATTTAACAACTTAGATTAAATGGACAGTTGTATTGAAAACCACAATTCTCCAAAACTAGCACAAAAAGAAATAAGAAAATTAAAACCTTATTACTATTAAAGCAGTGAATTAAATACTAAAAAGCTTTCCATAAAGAAAGATTCAGGGCCAGATGGCTTAACTAGTGAATCCTATCAAACAATTAAATAATAGCAATGTACAGCAATTCTTTAAAAATATAAGAGAAGGCATATGTACCAACTTGTTTTATGAGGCCATTATAATAACTCTCATACCAAAACTGACACTAACCATGGGACACAAGAAAGTAATTTTACGGGAAACTAAAATTTCAGAAAGGGTCCCTTATTAACATAGATGCAAACACTTTAATGAAATATTGACAAAATTTGACAATATATAAAAAATAATAATACACTAGGACTAAATTCTTAGGTTTATTCCAGGAACACAAACTTGGTATGACTCTTCAAATCAGTTAATATAATCCAGAAAGTAAAAAGAATAAAGACGAAAAAATCATGATTTTCTTAATAAAAGCAAAAAAAAAATAACTTTGATAAAATTCAATAAGCATTTATAATGAAAAGTCGTAGCAAATTAAAGAACATTATTCAATCAATATTTAATCATCTATAAAATGAACCTACAGCTAACACCATACTTATAGAAAAATATTTAACATTTTTCTTCCAAGATCAGTACCAAGGTGAGGATGTCTTTTATAAATCACTTCTGGGTTGTAGTCAGGGTAATAAGGCAAGAAAAAAATTATAAAAATTGGAAAACAGAAAGTAAAAGAATCCTTTTTTTTTGCAAATTACATAATTACCCAAATATAAAATTAAAAATAATCTACGAATAGAAAACTGGAATTACAATTAAATTTTGTACGGTAGCAGAATACAAGATCAATATAAAATAATCAACTGAAATATACCTCAGTAAAAAAGAACAAGCTATTGCTGCACATGACAGCATGAGTAATTCTAAAAATATTATGCCACATAATTCTCTTTATATGAAGTTCGAAACAGGCAAAGGTGATCAATAGTGATAGAGAGCACACCAACCATTGTCTCTGAAGGTTTTTGACTGGAAAAGGACACAAGGGAACATTTAAGGGTGGTGGCAATATTCTATATTTATATCTGTGTGATGATTACATTGGTGTATACATTTGTCAAAACTTGTAAGAACTGTACATGTAATATTTATTCTTTTTACTGTATATAAAATGTATCTCAAAAATAAAGAGAACCAACAGCCCTATTGCATCTCATTGAGTTAATACCACCACATGAATTTCTTCATTTCTTTTCCAGAACATTTAGGATTTCAAGAATTTTAATATAAGCTGAAAAATACCTACTAATAATAACAGCAATCATTTTGGTCTGGTGTGAGGCACTTGGCTTAATATATTCTCATCTATCCCAGGAGAGTTTTTTGGTGTTATGAAATTTACTGCCCATCGTTAAAAGAATAATGGAACTGGTTATCACTGGAAAGAACCTAAGATTTGTCATTTTATCTACAAGGGTAGCTAATAAAAATCCATATACAGTAGGAAGAGGGTGAGATTATCAAATTTTATAGCTCAAGCACAAATGAGGAGAAATTTTTCAAAGAATTTCAACTAAAAAATAATGATGTAGAAATGCTTCTATAATAGGAGAGACTAAAGGATTGCTATCTTTGATTCATTCAAGACAATAGTTAGCAAGAGTGTGACTAAAAAACTTTAATACATGGGAGATATAACTTAATTCACTTAGAAAATAATCTTAAGTAAATTATTCTATCCACTAATTTATTGAGGAGTTTGTTATAGCTTGGGAATGGTAACAACATCTCAGCTAAAAAACCTAATCTATTAGCTGCAGCTGCCTGATCCTGTGTTGAGACATATTCTGATGTCTCTGGACTCAGAGCACCATGACTGATTAGTGCTGTGTGCTCTGCTCATGGCATGTGGAATAGAGGGCACCTTTTCCAGGAGTGTCATCCAGCAACTTCAACAAGTTTCAAGAAACTTACCACTGAATAGCTGTAATTTCAAGGGAGCAACACCAATATTGGACACCCCCAACTATGAAGCAAATTGCTATCTCTTTGGTTCTATCTCTGTTCTGTTGAGTTATATAAAAGCTGAATCTTTCTTCACATGTTATTATTTCAGATATTTGAAAAATCTATTATATTCTTATTATTTTCTTACTTAAGTCAAATATCTGTTTCATTCAGTTGTTCCTCATAATCCCAGTTGTTGTTGCTTAAAAATGCTAAGGGCCACCTCATTGCTAGAGGGTCAGAACAATTTCTCATTTATCACTGCATCTCTAGCACCTAGAATATGCTATATATAGTAATGAAAATTTGTTGTTTACTTTGTTCAACAGTGTACTTGCCATTCTTGATTTCTTTTTAAATGCTCTCTCCATGATGTAGCAATATCTGGTATATACATAATAACAGAATTACAAAGCTTTCAAAATAATATTTCAGGTGTCAGAAAAAAACATATTTAACTATGTACGAAACAAAATCAAAGCAGTGCATACTTCCTAAGTATAATGCTAACATATTATGTCTGTTAGTTTAAGTTGCAAAAGCAGATGTTTGTATCATAGCACAGCTGCAACCATAATTTTATTTTCCCATTGCCTACGCTATGCTAAGTCCTGGATTAGGTGATTTCATGTTTTTGATCTTGTTTAAGAAGGGATTTATAGAGTATTACACTTCTGCTATTGCTCAGCAGTTATTTTCTTGTTTTGTATCTTTTCATTAACATGGCAAATAAGCTTGAATAAACTTTTCCCCCTTTTTAATTATTAGTTTTCCCCATTTCTAAACTGACAAGCAGGGATAATGTCTCTTTCACCATTGTATCTCTACTGTAGAATGTAATGTCTGGCACATAGTAAGTGACTGATAAAACTTCACAGATTAAATAGATGATAGAATGAATTCAAACACCCATCTCTACCTTGAAGCCTTTGCTATTAATTCAGCATTGATCCCTTCTTGCTCTAATCATCCATAGTAAAACTACAGGTTTTGGACAGTTGCTTTATTCCACTAGACATTTCTCATATATTATTTGTTCCTCATGTCAACATCATAGGGTCAAAATTTCTTTCATATTATAGGCATGACTCTCTATCCTCTACTCCTGCCCCAAAAAATATACATTAGGAAATAATTTATTTTAAAACATCTTGAAAGTTGTGGATCATAATAAAAATGTATTGCTTATGACAATTTTGCACAGCCAATTAAACAAGAGATGCATAAGTAGAAAATGCTATGTTAATACAAATGATATCTAAGTTTCCGATGAACATCTCTGAAAAATTACAAATTGATTTTATTCTACTGCTAGTTATGATTTTTTAGCACCATTAAATTTAAGATAGTTCCTATTATGATATAAATGTACTTACTTAGGGGGAATAGAGCTAAAACAAATTATTAACACTGATTTATAATTTATTTGTAGGACTATCATCCATAAGTCTGTGTCAAAAGTACAATCCTTTTAACATTTATTATACAAATTATTTTTCACATATTTTCATAATTTAACTATATTTACTCAAATAACTACAAAATACATTGAAAATTAGGAAAAATTGACTGTTCCATTTTAATATCTTCATAAATATATTTGTGAAGTTGTTATGTGCTGCATATATTATATTATTCCATAATAAAATAAGCTTCAGAGAATTAAAATTAATTTTTACTGGGGTAATTTTCCTGGGATAAAATATTTAGATAACAATGCAATTATCATATTTTTTTCAAGATTACTAGAAGACCTAGATTAGGACTATATCTTTTAATTCATGACCCAAGACTATTGTTTGTTTGCTTATTTTTTATTGGCTCCCAGGGTGCCTTTTCTTTTAGAAGATATTGTTTTCCCCACTAATCAGCTTCCTCTTCAATAGAAAAAGTCAGATTTCCTGCACATTTCTGCCACAAGATTTTAAGCAATTTTAACCCCATAAGCAATAATTACTGTGCCATTTATAAAGAGGGAGTCATGAAATAACAGAGTATCCTGTGGGACAGTGCCATCCCACTTCCCACTACAGTTTCTTAGAATAAAAATGTTTAAGACGGGTTAATTTCTTCTAATTAAGTCAGAGCTTACGATCCTCCCAAGAAATGAGTATTAGTCATGTTTTGCATTATCTCCAATTTTAGAAGGGAAGGAACTGCACAGGATATGTTATGGTAACTTATAAAAAGTAAGATACTATGCTTATACATAGTAGAAGATGTACCTATTACTAGTACCATGAGACTCTTTCCAGGAGTTATGTCCTTTTTTTCTTCATTCCCTTCTGGTAAATATGCAAATATGACGGTCATTACAACATAATACTTTCTTTAATTTGCTGGGTGTTTCAGCTGTATGCTAAGAAAATTACTGAATACAGGAAGTTTCTGATAAAGGCAGCAGAAAAATAATAAGTTAAAAACTTTGTAATCATTATTGAGTATTTAAATTTCAAAAATCTCCTATCATATAGGAGAAATATGAAGACCAGATAGTCTAAATGAAAGGCTTTAGGTTAGTCTCTGGTGGTTATATTTCAAAAATACAGGACTATAGGGTGATAGAGAACTAAAACATAAGCTTGGAACATATGATGCAGAAAAGTTGTGATACCAGTTTCATCAGGAAATCTTAAAGTCATCTCTCTTTCTTACTGAAGCCATTCTCAGAACATGCTAAAAGGGACAGAGGCAGACAGTATGTCAGAAAGAAAAGAGCAAGTATTCCTTGAGTGCATACATTGTTCCAGAGACTTTATGTAGCACTTCTCATGCCACATTGTATGTGATGCTAATGACCTTATCATAATTAATAAAGTAGAATAAATCCTTAATAGAAAATAAAAGAAGACTTACAAATCAACAGGGGAAAAGATGGATTATTTAGTATATTGTTTTGGTAACAAGAAAGCCAATTTAGAAGAAAAAATAAATTATGTACCGATATAGATTTCAAATGACATAACAAGTTAAATGTAATAAATAGAATATTTTAAAAATTCACCTTAATGGGAGAATCATAATTAAATAAACCAACAGTTTTTTGATCACCTAGCATGTATAGGCCATTATGCTAGGCTTTATGATTAATATATAGTTATGTGATTTTTGATTTTCCTTGATATTATGGAGTTACTTGGAAACAACTGGTTTTTCACAGTGGTTTCCCTGGAGAAGGCAGAGTAGAGTGTGCTGAGCATTTCTTGTATACCAATGCAGTCTTTCAGTTTCGCCCCCCACTCCAGTACCTATGCTGTGGCCGATTCAGAACACATTTATTGATCCGCTTCACCCAGACAGCATCTCCTAACACTCCCAAGTCTAGGGTTTTTTATTAGGTACTCCAAAATGCGCAAGCTGGAAATGTGCTTGAATTCATGGCCTTGGTGTCACTCTTGGCCAGTGGGGAGGATAAATAATTGGATAAATATGGATAAATATCTATGAGTAATAATTCCCCTTTTCATCTCCAGTCGGACAGTTTGGAGGAGATGTTTTATAAGGCTTCTTGGACTGGCCCCGAGGATGGAGAACCAGTAGTACAGCAGTGGTGCAAACTCAGTAACACGTGTTTGCATTGACATCCCCTCCTTACCTGTTTCATACTCCTGTCCTGCAGTCTGGCTCTCTGGGACTGGGCTCAGGAATCCGTAAGACTGGGGTTTAAATCCGGGCTCCAGTCATCAGCGTGATCTCAGGCTAGCTTACGAATACATCTAAGCCTCAGTATTTTCATCTGCAAAAAGAAAAAAAAAGAAAAAGAAAAAGAAAAAATCATGACAGAATTATGAAATTAATGTGAGAACATTTGGCAAATAGTAAGTGTAAAATGAACATTACTGACAGCTTTTTTAATGAAGAGGGTAGTCAAGATTTGTAAGGTAAGGAAGCATTTTTATGACACATACACTTATATATTCAGTAGGATATATTTAGATCATACTCAAGTCCTATTATCAGAAGCTTCACAAACAGAAAGAAGCTGTTAAAGACTATACACGTGCATTATTATTCATGACTGTTGGATTTCTTTGCCGTATAGATAAAACTGGTCTGATATAGATGCAGAAAAAATTACCACTGATTCATTTTCATTTCTTATCTACTGTGAGTTACAACATTTTATCAGACAGTAAAGTGAAATCAATGAACAGAAATATTGTTTCCTACATTAGGAATTCTTTACCAAATTCATTTTTGAAAATTTCCCACCCTGTCAACATTCCTAACATCCCTAAGGTCAAGATCAATACTTAAAAATGGAAAGCAATATTGAAGATATTTTGGCAGGTGACAGAAAAATAAATGTGTGATTGATACCCACTGAAATATTTCTTCTGTACTCTTTCAATTCCACTATTTTAGAAGAGCCATAGCATAATACTTTCTTAAAATTAATGTTTGGTTACTTGTAAGGTGACCTTTGTGATAAAAAAAAAAAAATCAAAGTTTCATTTCTTATGTAGCAAGTATTTTCTAAGGACAAATGAAATAAAATAATGCTCCCAGCTCTGTGTCATATTTGACTTACATTTATTCCTATTTGCTGTAACATGTTTTCCCTGTTCCCAGGGCATGATATGATGACAGACAGTGCTAAAGCTCATAATATTCAGAAAATATGTAAAAGCATATTTTTTAGATTTGGTTTTCCAAGTTATTCCACTATATTCATTAATTTGTCTTAGTTATTTGTTTGAGTTGAAAAATATTCAAGTTCTATTTAGTTTCTATAAGCAAAGTTAATTTTAAAAACATGCAATATGTCCCCCATTCATCGTTTTCTGCTGTTTAATTTTTTCGTTATATAGATATGCTAAAAATGACCATAACCCTGTTTGGGTGGAACACACTAATAAAAGGATTGTTGAATTACTTCATAGTTCACATGTGTGGAAACTACAATCATAATAATGAAGTCTCAGACCAAGCAAAGAATAATAATTTTGTGCTAGCCTTATGCTAGCCTACTGGCTTTTCTTTGCATTTTTGCTTTGACACCTAAATGTTTTCATTATTCTGGTGGCAAAGAGTAAGATTTACAATTTTCGCTTTCACCGTTGTTCATAAAGTTTTTAATCAGATATACAGATAAACTGAACAATGTACACATACTCTAAGTCTTGAAATAAAGTTTGTATACATATTATTGAAAAAAATTGATTAAACACCCACAAAAATTGATGAATACATCCACACATATTTGAATGTAAAATTCAAGCCATTATTCAAATTTAAACATTTTAACTATATTTGTCCATTTAATATAGGCTTTTCAACTGAATTTTTATTTAAGTAACTTTTAAATTAAAGTAGTTATTTATTAGTTATGTTAAAATATAGGTTTTTACATTGATTCAATGACTTCATCACAGTATTCATAAAGAGTATCCTGACTGAGCACTATTGTCATAATTTCCATATAGGAATTGATATTTCAACACACTGACAGTTCATTTTGCTTTTCAAGTTTATATTTCTCAACAATTTTACCTTAGAAATCACACACTTGTGAAATTTATTTTTCTCTTTAGTTCACTAATAATCAACTGAGACTAAAGGCCATTATGGTTGAAGACAAAAAGGAAAAACACAGTCATTGATTTCTGAACACTTCAGCTCCTATCTTCAAAGGCACGAAAAGCACAGAGAAAGTTAATGCCCTGCAGTTGACTCGATGTCCTGTTTTATGAGAGACTGCAGAAATTTACAGTGTGAACCCTGTGTGAGGAGAGCTGGGTGATGAGAGCTACATTTTAGGAAATCGCTTAGCCATAAACTCCGCCTTTGTCTTGCTTTCTAAAAGACTTATATAAAATAAATATTCTTTTTTGTAACTTCAATTTGCCATTTTGCTGTCAAACAATAGTCACTGACAAACTAGAGTTGGGATCTAAGGTGTGAAAATGGATGGACGGCTGTGAAGAAAAGTACTCCTAAAAATTGATGTAGGTGTTAACTCTGTAGTGTTACTAGCCTTCATTTACACTTTGGCAATACATCCTTAGAACATATGTCCAGCATCAGACTATTTCCTGAAACACTACTTGGATCAAACTGAAGGTGGGTGACACGTTTCAGGCTGAACAGATCTGTTAAGATGACATTTTCAGCAACAGGAAGAGCACTGAGATTTGAAGATATGAGATGCAAATCTCTGTTCTCATGCTCTCAGTACTGAAAGGACGCAGAAGGTGCTGAAATATCCCAAGTGTCATCACTTCCTCATGAGACTGGCACATATTTGAGTGATTTTATACACTTTACTAAGATACTTCTCTTGATGAAATTATGTCGGTAAAATAGCCAACTATCTAGTTTTTCTCATGTAAAAACCTTATTTTTCTTTTTAAAATCCATGCCTCTTCGGAAGTTTTCTAGCCAAAACACATTCAAAAGTAGATGGAGGATAAATCAAGTAAAAGACTGCTGAAATGTCTGTTTTCCATCCCTTTACACTCTCCCCCTTTCGCACAACTTTCCTTTCCTAGGGTTCTCTCTGAGGCAAGCAGCTTCCTTGAAATTTTGGCAAGAATCTTCCCCAAAAGTACTGTGAACTTGAAAGGAAAATGAAATTTGTAGGTATTTCAAAAGTATCACTCACCTCTCTGCCAGACCAAAAGTGTCTGTTTTCTTCCAATTTAATTTCCATCCAAACAGAATGGAGAATGATGAGCTAGAATCCTGCAGGCTGGTAGACCTGAGTTACGTCATTGTAACCAATCTCTAAAAGCCTTCTCAATGTTACCGGTACAAATGCTTAATGCTACCAAGTAAGGATGTTGTATGCAGTGTTATGCTCAGTTAGAAGAGTACTTACTAACTTTGAAAAAAATTATAAAGGTTTGAAAAATAGATGTATTTGAATGAAATTTAAAGTACATGGGTGCTAGTGATGTTTATTACAAAACTCTAAAAGAACACCATGTTATAATACATTTTGCAAATAAGACCGAAAAAAATTATTCCACCTTCAGGAGGGGAATGGCTTAGTATTGAGTTCTTATAACTGAAGCACTGAATTTGTAAGGGATAACATACCTCTAGCAGGTACAAAAACAAGATAATCTTTCTTCCTCTGTTTTCTACAACATATAACATGTAGCCTGTAGACAAGTAGAACTCTCCTCAGCGTACTTTTTCTATTTATTTTCTCTTATCTGAAATCAGTGATCCGACTAGAATGAAGTTTCAGAAAATCTGAATCTCTGCTTTCAAAATTTGAAATTCATCAACTTAAAATCCTGATTTAATTTATTTTTCTTGTTAGTTTCTGGCTTGTGAATTCATTTAACATTAATTTATCAGATTGAGAGCCAATGCTTGTTTACATTATGGATTATAATTTATTAGAGCAAAATTCCATGATAGTTAAACTTAAGAATCTGATTACAAGTTGCTATAAGCTTAATAAAAGGTGGCTGTTATTTCTCCTCTGTTCCTCGAATGACTTTCCCTCCCCCTTGAATAAGGAATATGCTCCCACAGCTGCCAGGGTAAAAAAGCTATGAATACGAAATTTCAAAAAAAAATTGCTGGGCCCTAAATAAGGCAGCAAAAGTGTCCATACTCGCTCATGCCTCATAAAGTTCCTTTCATGCAAGCGAATTGCTATATATTTTTATATTCTCTATAAACAGGACATAAAATGGCATTATGGTTCAGTGAGTCCCCACACCTGAGGAAAAAAGTATATATGTACATTATAAGAAACTATAATGGTTCATTATAATCTGAATTCACTGACTACAACAGAGACTGATTCAGATTAAGCAAAACAAAATATGTACATGTACTGGAAGGTTATGGGTCAGTCATAAAATCAAGGAGATTATTTTCTATGAGCTGAATTTTGTCTACCACCTTCCACAAAAATAAGTAATATATATATAGTCCAAGCCCTCCAGTACCTCAGAATGTGAACTATATTTAGACTTAGGTCCTTAAAAGAGGTAATTAAAATAAAGTGAGGTCTTATGGGTAGACCCAGTCCAATATGACTGATGTCTTTATATGAAGAAGAGATGAAGACACAGATTTGCACAAAGACCATGTGAAAATAGAGGGAGAAAATGGCCATCTACAAACCAATGAGAGAAGCTTCAGAAGAAATCAACCCTTCTGACACCTTGACTTGGACTTCTAGCTTCTGGAACTATGGGAAAACAAAATTCTATCATTTAAGACTCCTGATCTGTGGTACTTTGTTACAGGAGCCCTAACAAATACATTACTGAACAACCAAGTCTCAGAAAGAATGCAAATAAGATTATTTCCAGGAATTATTGTAAATAGTAATGAATAGTTATTTCATAATTGTAGCCTTTGTGCTGGGTATGAACTTTGTCCATCCTTACACAAATTCAAAGTACAAAGTCCCAGGATAAAGAAGCTAATTTGCTAAAATTGAGTAACATACCTACTTCTTGGCCAGGACAAAAACATTACTTGATTTATAGCTATACTTAAACTGCATAAACTAAAAGAGAAATGGAACCTGAGTAATATAATAAATAATTTCTACTACAGCTATTAACATCTTCCAGAATGTCACACTCTCAACAGAAAAAAAAATTTAGTATAGAGTCCCAAAGTCTACAGAACAGGGAAAAGACCAGAATGTTCTAGGACGAGACAGACACTCTGTCTGTCTGGAGAGTGATGGGAGAAGGGAGTAGTAGGTTTTAAGATCAGAGAAGAAGGGAGAGAGAGGACATATCTTTTATAGATTGTCTCATAGGGCATGAACAACATTACTAAGTTCTTAAAGAACATTACTTCTACACATGTTCTATATTTTTATGTGCCTGGTATCTACATAAGGAGTATATTCCTGGTTATTCTTCTCACCAGGAAAATTTGTTTCTGTTTTTACTCTGTGTTAGGTTTGTATTGCCAGTCCAAGATTATTAGTACCATACTCTCTCTTGGAATGAGATACATCTGTTTGGCTAAGAAAATCTCATTTATAATCCATTTTCTTGATGAATAGATTTTCTTCTAATCTTTTAGTCATAGCCTTTATTTTCACCTCTATTCAACTAATATCTTGTACATTAAGTAGGACTCTGTTTTGGTCTCAGAAATCAGGTCTAGGAAGATAGACACTGTTCATTCCAGAGT
Source organism: Pteropus medius (assembly GCF_902729225.1). Lineage (NCBI taxonomy): Eukaryota > Metazoa > Chordata > Mammalia > Chiroptera > Pteropodidae > Pteropus > Pteropus medius. The sequence continues at coordinate 3,300,663 of NW_024340699.1, forward strand.
ATGGTTTACTTCCTCCAAATACCACCAGTTCTACCCATGAAGGTACCAAGTTAGATACTGATATTGGAAAGGAAAAAATCATGCCATGTCTATTCAAAGATGTCAAGAATTTGTATGTGGAGAATCCTGTAGATGACATGTAAAGGCTTTGGGAAGTTCAGTAACAAACAATTTCAGTAAAGTATTAAGGTAGAAAATAAATATGCAAAAATCTACTGTATTTCTGTAAACTAGCAGTAAAATGAACCACATCTAACTATAGTTAAAAAACAATTTTGTTTACAATAGCACCAAAATAATAAAATTCTTTGAAATAAATTTAACAAGAGTCAAAGACTTGCATACTAAAAACTACAAAATACGATTTTAAGGAACAAAAAAAAACCCCTTAAATAAATGGAAAGACATTTCATGTTCATGGAAAAAGTTAGTGTTGTAAAGATGGTAATAGACCCTCAATTTATCTTCTTCTATCCAATCTGTCCCAATCACAAAATTCATGTGGAAATGCAAGGAACATGTAATAATTAAAACAATGTTAAAAGAAGAACAAAGTTGTAAGACTCACCTATCCCAATTTCATATCTTACTGCAAAGGTACAGTACCAAAACAGTGTGGTACTAGTATAAGGCTAGGCATGTAGATGAACAGAATAGAATTGAGAGTCCAGAAATAAGGTTTTACATTTATGCCAGCTGATTTTGAAAAGGGTTCCAAAAACATTTTATCAGAGAAAGAATTGTCTTCAAAACAAACAGTCATGCAAAGAAATAAAATTGGACACCAATTTACACAATTTAAAAAAATTAATTTGAAATGGATCATAGACTTGAATATAAGAATGAAATCTACACAGTGGCCAAGACATGGAAACAACTGAAGTGCCCATCGATAGATGATTAGATAAAGAAGATGTGATACATATATACTATGGAATATCACTCTGTCATAAGAAAAAACAAAATACTGCCATTTGCAACAAACGTGGATGAATCCTGAGATTATCGTGCTAAGTAAAAACAGGTCAGACAGAAAAAGTTGAGAATCATATGATTTCACTTATATGTGGGATATAAAATTGAAAGCAACAAAGAAACATGACAAACAAAGAGACACATGGATAGTAGATTAGTGTTTAACAGAGGGAAGGGAGGAGATAGATAAGAGTAAATGGTGGGGAGGTCAAATATTTGGTGACAAGGAAATTTAACTTTGGGTGTTGAACACACAATGCTATATATATGACATATTTTTGAATTGTACACTTGAAACCTATTTGATTTTATTAACGAATATCACCCTAATAATTTTAATAAAAATTTTTAAAAAATATAAAAAAAGAATGAAATCTATAAAAGTCTTTGGAGAAAACATTAGAATAAATTTGCGTGCCCTCAGATTAGGACAGTTTTCAGATACGACATCAAAAGAATAGGTGACATAAAAATATATAAATTGGATTTTATCAAGATTTAAAAAAAAATGGGCTTCTAAATATACTACCGAGAAAGTGGAAAAGCAACCCATAGAATGGGATAGGTGTTTCAAAATCATGTTCTGATAAGAGAATTGTATCCAGAATAAATAAAGAACTCTTACCCTCAACAATAAAAAGACAAATAACCCAAGCAAAATTGGTAAAGTGATTTGAATAAATATATTTTCAAAGGAGATATATAAATGGCCAATAGGCATATGAAAAGATGCTCAAAATCATTACTCATTACATAAATGAGGATCAAAACCAAGGTGAATTGACACTTCAGCATAGCTAAAATTAAAAAAAAGGAAGACATAATATTAAGTGCTCGCAAGGATGTGGAGATTGGAACCCTCATATATTGCTGAGGGCAGAGGTTATAAAATGGTACAGCCACTTAGGAAAAGACTTCGGCAGTTTCTCCATATATTAAACACTGATTTGCAATATGACCCAGAAATTCCACTCTCAGATGTGGACCCAAAGGAACTGAAAACTCACATTCCACAAAAGCCTCTATACAAATATTCACTGCACATTACTCATAATAACCAAAAACCCAGAAATAATTCAAATGTATATTTACTGATGAATGGATAAACAAAATGTGGAATAGCCATACAGTGGAATATTATTCAAAAATAAAGTTTTGGTATAAATAAATATTTGAATAAATAAATAAATGGGGGAAAAGACAATTCTCCCATGCAGAAGAATTACAAATAATTTATGTAGATACTCTGCTTTAACGTGGCTGCACATATGGCTGTCTTACAAAGACAGAATGGAAATATAGGGAAAAGAATAACTTTAGAGTGGAGGAATCTGACAAACACTATTTCAGCAAGATTTTCAAAGTCAACATCAACAATCATGAATTCTGTTGACAGTAAGTACTTTTGAGGTGAGATGAAAATGGCACTTTATCTTTAGGATCTTCCTTCCTCAAACCCATAACCCCAATCTAATCATGTGGACACCATCAGACATACCCCAATGGAAGGACATTCTGTAAAACATTTGAAAAGTATTCCTTATAATACTCAAGTAACTGGAAACAGAGAAATTTTGAGAAACATTACAGCCAACATGACTGAGCTATGGGGTGCTCAGATATCTGATTAAACATGATTTCTGGGTGTATCTGTCAAGGTTTTTTCTGTATGAGATTAACGTTTGCATAAGCAGATTTAGTAAAGCGGACTGCCCTCCCCAATACTGAGGAGTGGGATGGGGGGGTATCGTCTGATCCCTTAAGGGCATGAACAGAACAAAAAGGTGGAGTAAGGCAGAATTCTCTCTGTGTGTATGTCTCTCTCTGTCTCTCTCTCGCTCTTGTTCTCATTCTGCTTGACTATCTTTGAGCTGAGACATTGGTTTTCTCTTGCACTTGAACTGAAATTTACACCATTTGTTCTTTGGTTCTCAGGGCTTTCAACTCAGACTGGAACTTATACCACTTTCTTTCCTGGGTCTCCAGCCTACTGACTGCAGATCGTGGGATTCTCTCAGCCTCCATAATCATGTGAGCCAATTCCTTATAATAAATCTCTTTATATCTATTGGTTCTATTTCTATAGAGAACCCTGACTAACACAAGGGGCTAACAAAATTGGGTAGGTTTTTTGCTCACAATATAGATTTCTACCCTTTCCTACTCTCCTACTCCCTCCCTACCTTCATGCAAATTCTAAGAATACCATCGTTTCTTCTCTTGAGTTTCTATCAATGGATACTCAGTAGGCACTAACCAGGTAAGACTATAATTTAATAAAAATGCTTCAGATTTGATTCTTTTCCAGCTTTAACGTAACACGGACTGTAGGTTTCTGGGAAGTTTCTCAAAATACACAGGGGTCTCACGTGGCTGATTTATCTACACACTCACCTAAAAACAAGCATCCTCACTAAATAAAATAAGCACATTTCTGGCAATGTCACATTGAAACATTCATTGAGATGTCCTTATAAATAACCCTAAGTGAAGAACATTAGAAATAGGTATGTATTTACATCCACCTTTCTATTATAGAAAAATAAAATAAAAATGAAATATTGATAAAACATCTAGTTCTAATAATATCCACATCTGCATACAATCTAATCACTCACGCATTGGCACTTACTAGTATGCTTGAATAACATTATTTGCAACCAAGTCAACATATTTATAACCCACTAAATATATTTTAATTAAATACTTGAATTAAGCACTATTATTATGCATATTTTCCTGATGGAGGCAATAAATAAAAGTAGGCTTAAAACAAAATATATCAAAGCATAACGGCAAGATAAATGACTATTAAAAGTTGTTTCCTAGTCTTAAAAGACCACTTGAGAGAGAAAGTGGTCTTTTAAATGGAATCTACTCCTGGTGAAGATGCTGTGAAGACTGTTGAAATGACAAAGGACTTAGAAGATTACATAACTTTGTTGATAAAGCAGCAGCAAGGTTTGAGAGAACTGATTCCAATTTTTAAAGTTCTACTGGGATTAAAATCCTATCAAACAGCATCACATGGTGCATAGAAAACACTCATAAAAAAAGAGTCAATTAATACAGCAAACTTCACTGTTGTCTAATTTTAAGAATTTGTCACAGCCACTCCAAACTTTAGCAACCACCACTCTGATTAGTCAGTGAGCAAAAGATTACGACTTGCTGAAGGCTAAGATGATTATTAACATTTTTTAGCAATAAAGTGTATTTTAACTGAGGTGCCTCCATGTTTTTAGACATAATGCCATTGTGCACTTAATAGACTACAGTGTAAGCCTAACTTTTATATGCACTGGGAACACAAAATTTCACTTTATTGTGGTATTTACCTTATTGCAGTGGTCTGGAATCGAACCTGCAATATCTTGGAGGCATGCCTATAATATTTCTTTTTTATTAGCAGCTAAAATGAAGGCATCGCTCTTGAACAATAAGGAACTGTGGGCTAAAGCGAGACCACCTTTTATCTTTCACAAATCTTAAGGGACTGTGTTTCTAAGAACTTAAAATGAACTGACTAATGTGATGTGACAAATTACATGGGTTACTTTGGACACTTTGGCAATTGCATTTTTCTTTTGCCTTATTCATTTTTCTTCTTGACAACGCTTCTGACATTCAGATTCTGCTACCCAGTGTTGGAAGTATATAATTAATTTTTTCTCTTTTTTTTTTTTTTTTGCATAAGAAGCTAATACGAAGCCCCACAAATCACCCTCAGATTTGCAAATATTTGATGAGCTCTCCAAGAGAGAAGTATAACTTAACAACCTTGAATTGTACATCATACCATGGTTCTTACTTGGGAACGAGATCTCCCTGAATATGTGTTACTGGAATGTTATACAAGCACAATCCAACAGCAGAGGCTGCAGAAAGGGAAAAAAATCCACCACTTAACTTACAGGTTTTCAATCTACATTATTCTCATATGTAATGTTACTACTTGAGTTTTTTTCTATCCATTGTAAAATGAGTTATTTAAATGTTATCTTTTTTATAGAGTATCTGCATGTGTATATACATATATACACGAACAGACATACATGTATAATTGGGAAGAATGGAAAAAAAGTTTATTTGTTCACATGTTCACTCAAGCAATATTTATTAAATACTCATTATGTGTCAAACATTGTACTAAGTGCTATGGAAGTACTCTTTAAACATCAGTTTAGATTCTAAGTAGGAGGAGGGAGACCTTTAAACAAAGATTTATATAAAAAGTATTTAACTATCGTTATGACGACTGCATAACAGAAGTACTATGTGCTGTGACAATATACAATTGAAGAATCAGTTATATGGGGGAAGATATGGGGAATAGGTAGATTTAGCTGTGAAACTGGCATTTAAGTTGCAAGTTGAAGCATGAGTTGCAAGTTAAAGAAGATTAACAAACTACATTCATCATAATCTATTCATTCCTTGGATTATAAATTTAGAAATCTCTGAGGAATATGCCTCAGTGGAAAAGGCTGCATAATGAATGAAAGCTAGGCATCAGGTCTGTGCAAAATTAGCAATACCCCTAACGACCACTACAAATGAAATATTATTTTGCAACTAAAGACTGAGACCAAAAAATGTTTTTAAGAAGAAAACTGTTTACTGCTTTTATTTCTGTTCCAGCTCCTATTTTCTCCTAATCCTGAAAATGCAATATGAAATAGTGAAAGAAGCAGTATTCAAACAAAAGGCAAATAATAAATAGATCAGAATATTACACATTTGTTGCAGACATAAATCTCTCTTGACAAATTCTGGCAGACAAAAAATAAAACTTCTTTCTTCCTGATGCGATAGCAATTCAGTCTTTTTCAGTGCCAAGGCATGGACTGGGGACAGGGCATCTGTTCTCAGGCATCAGTTCACAGGGCTGACAGTGAAATTTCATTGTCCCTGCCCACCTGGCCCTTTGAGACTTAGTGGTCCCTTGTGGCTTCGGAGCTGTCCCTGGGGAACAGACATATGCATGTAGTCCCATTGGCCTGATCTCTCATGCCACTATTTCCATCCTGGTGCCTTGCTTCCCGGGTGGTGGAGCTGGGAAGTATGACACAGCTTCCTTGCTTTTGCTAGACCTACAGATATTTCCATGTTTCTCTCCCCTAGCCTGGGGAAATCTACTTGTAGTCTGAGTGTAATCTTTTTTCATGGTTTTTTTTTTTTTAAACCACTTTGTTTATGCCAACTATTATAGGGCTTTCTGAAAACAAAATCTAGAAACTAATGTGTATTCATGGCTTTCTGCCCTGCCACAACCTCTCCTGAGGTGAAGAGGGCAGAATTTGCCACCTGCTTGAAGGAGAAAAATATAAAGATAAAATGAAGGGAAAGAACTAAAATAAAATTTAAGGTTTCAAAATATTTACCAAGCAAATATGGAATAAGAGTGGTTTAGAATAGGCGATTAAAAAATGAAATGAAAATGGATAATCCATTGATAACTGGAATGAAACTGAACCTTCAAGGAAGGTCTCCATAATTTATGTACCCATGGCCTTTGCTCATCTGCATCTCCATCAATAACCTGTCTGCAACACAGCTGTCGCACATTCATGTTTTCTTTTGAGGCAGATGCAGTACTGTGCTTTTCTTGTTTTGCCTTAAAAACCACTTCAGTATTTGGCCACTGCCTATTTACTAATCAAATTACTGAATAATAAAAAAAGGAATATTTTAATCACAGCACTTCAAAATTTCAAATACATGAAGATCAAAAGAACTACTGGGATAGCGATTAAAAGAGAAACCAAAACATAGACAATAAAGCTTCATGATGACAACACCAAGCCTTTTTCACTGAATCTCTGGAATCATACGTAAGTTCTAATACATATTAGATCTAAATGCTTGCTGAAATTTTGAAAAAAAAAATGAATAGTGTGTATGTTTTCATAACAGATTCTTTCAAAAAACTCTTTAGAAATATTTTTAAAATTGCATATATAGCCTAATTCCCTATTGTGCCACATCTACAGATCTTCTCAAGAACAAGTAGCTTATCATTTAGAAATATAAAATATAAAAATGTATACATGTTTGTGCAAGAGGCCACAAACTGGCAGGTTGTCCATGAAATCTGCATTGAGCCGTAGGCTGCATTTCCTCTACAGCAGACAATGGAAAGCACGCAGGCAGTTTATAAGGGAATGCTCTTGGGATTACCACCTGTGGAAAAGAAGAGTTTGGACTAGAGAATCTGCAGTCTCATGAGTGGTCCAGCCAATATCATGGGAGCTCTGAAACTGAGAAGGTCCTACACATCTGTCTCAAGTTCTCTGGAGCTGGCTAGATATTTGTATCCACTTTATTGAATGTTGCCTGCCCAGGTAAGGATTAGTGCTTAGCAAGACGTTTCAACTGAAGGAATTTGGAAAGGTCTCAGAGCACTCTCAGCAAGTAAAGAGATAAATCCCTCATTCTTAAAATGAGATTTGCAGGAAGAGGCACACCATAACATCCATTAAAAATAGTGTTCTAGGAAAAAATGGAAAACAGTGGTGTGTAAATAAGCAGTCAATGAAACAAAATTAAGAATCCCAATATACATTCCAGCTAAAGTGGGAAATTATTATATTATAGATGGGACATTACAAGTCAGTGAGGAAAATATTGAGTATTCCACACTTGGTACTAGAGCTGTCACATTATAATTAGGACAGGAAAATAGATCCTATTTACAAAAACATATTGTAGATAATTAAAGATTTAAATGGAAAAATACTTCAAAATGATCAGAAGAACATACACTTTTTTAATCATAGGAGGAAATAATTTCTTAGATAAAATCCTAGATTATATGTTATTAAAGGAAAACAAAATAAAGCTGACCACATGAAAATAAAAACTGTATATGACAAAATACAATGTAAACAGAGTAACAGACTGGGAGAAGGCACTTAAAATTAAAAAGAAAAGTGTATGACAAAACATCCTGTAAACAAAGTAACAGACTGGCAGAAGGCACTGGTTGAACATGTAAGAAAAAAGTATTGTGTGTGTGTATAATACACCATATATATAGCATAAATTAACACATACATATATACCACAAATTAACATGAAAAAGATGAACTAAATTATAAAATGGATAAGGACTGTAAATAGGTAATTCAAATATGAAGAAATCCAAAAGGGCCATTAAACACTTTTTAAAAAACTCAATCTTAATAGTAAAGATAGACAAACTATAATAACAATAAAATATTGTGCTAAATGTACCAGATTAGCAAAAAAATTAAATAATTCTGACATTGTAAAGATTTGGTACAAAGGAGATACAAATTTTCATATAATAGTGCTGCTGAATTGACATATTGGTAAAACAACTTTAGAAAACAATTTTGCAATATGTAATAAAGGCAAAAATGCACAAGCATAAAATCTTTCAAGGGTATTCTGTACATGTATAATGGGAGTCATATAAAAGGGTATATATTTTAATATTATTTGTAATCTAAAAAATTAGAAATAACCAACCCAAATGTTTATCCAGTGGAATATAAAATTGAATCATGATATATACAGCAAGTCTATAAAACAATAGTAGTGAAATACGGAGAATACAGATTGATATATTTTTATATATTAAAACATAAAATTTCTACCGCACATATACACAAATAATAAGATACTAAACTTTAAAGTTATATAACATATTTGAGGTGTTAGTTGACTCATTCAAGGGAGTAGATAAGAATATGGAAAAGAGAACTTAAGCTTGATCTGGAATTTTCTATGTCCAAAACATTTTACCTAAAGAGAAAAGAACATGTTTATGTTTGTAATTCTTGTGCTAGGTAACAGAATGCATGATCACTGCTCGCTATATATTTCAATACTTAAAAAGACTCTTCCAAATAAAATAACTATTGTCAAGATGTCAGTTCTTCCTAACTTGATCTACAGATTCAATGTAATCCCAATAAAAATACCACCACATTACTTATAGATATTGACAAACTGATTCTAAAATTTATCAGGAAAGTCAAAAGATCCATAATATCCAATACAACACTGAAGAAGAACAAAACTGGAGGACTGATGATACCTGACTTCAAGACGTGCTATTAAGCCAAAGTAATCAAGACAGTGTACTGTTGGCGAAAGAACAAACAGATCAATGGAACAGAATAGAGTGCCTAGAATAGACCCTCATAAATATAACCAACTGATATTTGACAAAGGAGCAAAGGCAATACAATGGAGCAAAGACAGACTCTTTGACAAATGGTACTGGAATAAATGGACATCGACATGAAAAAAAAAAGCAAATCGGAATATGGATCACAGATTTAAAACTATAAAACCCCTAAAAGATAACATATGAGAAAACCTGATGCCCTTGGGTACGGTGATGCCTTTTTATATACAGTAAAGATACAATCCATGAAAGAAACAATTGATGAGCTAGACTTGATTGAAATTAAAAACTTTTGCTCTGCAAAAGATAACGTCAAGGGAATGAAAAGACAAGCCAGACAGGAAGAAACTATTTGCAAAAGAGACATCTAATAAAAGACTGTTTTTCCAAAATACACAAAGACCTTTTAAAACTCAAAAATAAGAAAACAAATACTCCTATTAAAAAGTAGGCCAAAGACTTTAACAGAAACCTCCCAAAAGAAGATGTACAGATAGAAAATAAGCATATGGAAACATGCTCATGTCACACATCATCAAGGAAGTTAAATTAAAACAACAATATGATACTACTACACACTCATTCGAATGGCCAAATGCAGAACACTGACAACACCAAATGCTGGTAAGGATGTAAAGCAAAAGAAACTCATTCATTGCTAGTAGGAATTCAAAATGCTAAAGCCACTTTGGAAAGCAGTTTGGTGTTTTCTCACAAAACTAAACCTACTCTTAACATATAATCCAATAATCGTGCTCCTTAGTATTTACCCAAAGGAGATAACTTATTTTGACACGAAAACCTGCGCATGGGTTTTTTTAGCAGCTTTATTTGAAATCGCCAAAATTTAGAAGCAATCAAGATGTTCTTCATTAGTGAATATATAAATACACTATGGCACTCAAATAACAGAATATTATTCAATGTTATAAAGAAATGAGCTATCAAGCCATGAAAAGAATGAAGGAAACTTACAGACGTATTGCTAAGTGAAAAAATCCAACATGATATTTTCTTAAAAAATAAAGACAAAAGGGTACTTTAACACAAAAATAAAGCGATATTTTCTTTTTATGTTAAAAATGAGAAGATATATGAAATTTTACTTAGTTTCAAAGTATAGTTTCCAGGCAGCAAGATCAAAAGTGGGAAGAAAAATATGTTAATTTCTCATGAAAATAAAGATTTTCCTATCATTTATTTTTATAAGACAGTTCTCAGGCGGGACTTAATATAATGGATACAAATATAAGATAGTTAATAAGATAGGATTAATTTCTTTTAATTCTTTCCTGTAGGAAACTTAAAAAATATATACATATCAGTTTATAACATGGAAATGCAACTCAGAAAGGGTAATTCTGAGAGAAACTAAACTAATGTGGTTCAACTATTTGGGCCTCTGATGGTTTAAGGGAATGTCAGGTCTCTGTCAGCCATTACATATTGGCTGGATTTTTAAAAATGCTCATAAGCTTCTCATCAAGCTTCTGCACATCTTTATGAAGATTTTGCCTGGCCTAAAATCTGAGTGTGCCAGTGGCAATAGAACTGTAGCCTGAACTCTACTTCCCACGCCTCCAGCCCAGAGTAAGGGGCATCTTGTTGTAATTAATCTGCCTAAAGGGGTTCCCTGCCTGTGACAGATCTTTTAGATGGCCAATTTAACATTCATTCCCAACATTTATCTTCCTTGGCCACCTATATTATAAAAGATGACAAAACCAGAAAAGAATATTCCTTGCTACTGAAATAAGCCCAATTTCCTAGATTTCTGGAGTATCAAAAGTTTTTTGTAGGATCATCTGAACATTTACCTTTATTATTCATTTCCTAATTCAGAAAGCGTGGAATATCTTACAACTTTCTGAACTGCCTCTGTAGCTAGAGATGTCCATGTGACTCAGTTCTTTTACTTTCTCTGCTGAATGCAGATATGATGACTAAAACTGAGGTAGCCATGTTGCAACTGAAAAAAGGCAGGCAACATGAAATTCAGCCATGTCAGCTCTGCTGCTGCTTAGATGTCCAAGCCAGGAGCTGACTAAGTCCATCCCTTTCTCTGCTGTGAGAAAAATAAGCCATTTTGTTTACGCCACTGCAAGCTGGGTTTTCTGCCTTTACGTCTAACACGTTCCCTACTGACACAGTGCCATAATAACGAAACAGGCAGCAAGGATAACAATACGCTCTCGGCAAGTCCACAGACCTATGCAGTTCTTTTAATTCTACTCCAGCATGCTCTATCCAAAGCCAGTTAAAAGTCTATTTTAAAATAACTCATTTGTTTCTTGATGGTCAGGGTTTGTTAGAGGGCTTTTACCAGCTTTTTGTTTGTTCGTTTCATGCAATATCATTTGTCAGTGATGAGTCATCAACTCCAAACTGTGCATCAGACACCTTGGCCTCTTCTTTGAAGATCCTCCCCACCATATTTTTTTCTGATTAAATCACTCCTATACAAATGGCTACTATCTTATATTTTATCCTAAGACAGTAAGTCATATAATAACATGAAGGCCTATGACTTTCATGGCAGTTTCAAATGTTTATTTTTATCACTTGCTTTGACAATATCCTTTTACGAGGCAGTAAGTTTAAAATTTACATCTTATCCAAGTCCAACAGAATCTATGTTAACAGACTTCCATTCTGCTTGCTCCTCTATAACATTTCCCAAGAGCTCATCACTGGGCTTGAACCCAAAATTCTGTCCTCTCTCCTGTACTCCAAGTACTTGATAAACAGACAAACATATTCTGGGGTATGGGTAGCACTGCCAGAAGACAATGCTCAGTAGTCCCCTAGTGGCCTGAAAGAGTTCGTGCAGTCTATAAAAAATGCTTACTCTACCCCATGGAGTAGTGAGATTCATTACACAGGAAGAGCAAGCAGCTGCCAATTAGCACGTTCCTTTCGAGAAAGCCCAAGATTCTACTTTGTCTAGATTTGCTCTCCAGTGGATCATACAGTCCATCTAAGTATCATACTGTATCTTCATAATCTGAAATTCTGAATTAAAAAGCTCCTGTTAGGAGCTATTAACATTAACCAACTTCCCTGGAGCAAAAAAAAAAAAAAAAATTTAATATGGATGCAGTGCTTTCGGTGGGAACGCAGGGCAGAAATGACACCTAGGTTATGAAGGAAGGAAATCAGAGGCTGTGAGAAATCTAGGCAGCTGTTAGCTCAGTTTTTGGGGTTTCAGTGATGTCTCTGCTTCCTTCTCTACAACTGCTGCATTTCTGTTTTTTTTTCTCTCCACAGCCAAACAGGCCTTCTCTAATACTGGCAGCCTTACTTAATGACACAGGCCAAACTAATTTTTTAACCTTATTTCTAAATGCTGGAGAGGAAAGACTTGATTTGGCCAAAAATGATGATGACAATGATGATTATGATGATGGTGGTGTTAGCAGTGCTGATGAATGTTTTTAGTTCTTGTTTACTACGGGAAATTCCCTGTGATAAACTCTTCATGCATTTTTTCGTTTAATTCTCACTAAAACCCTATAATTCCATTTTATAGGTGATGCAGATGATGCCTAGAGATGATAAATAATTTGCCTAAGTGACTTGCCTGCTAATGAACCTTAGTTACTCGATTCCAAAGTGGTCTAATCAACAGAAAGTTGATAGAGGATCGAACATGATGAAAAAGGCCCCACCCCATGAAACTGCAGGGCAATTCTCATGAAAAAAACAAGTGCTCTCATGAACTGCTAAGGCAATCCCACTGTAGTCCGCTATAGATGCCTATGCTTTTTCTCAAATCCTCCAGTGAGGAGCATTCAAACCTCCCTCTGTTGGACTCAGTTTTATCTTCCACTATTTTTATTCATTACATTCCTCTTTGTTTACTAAAAGTTTATCCAACTTCTGAAACTCAGTCCAAATGTCATCTTTTTCATGAAATAATCACTGATACCTCCTTCATATACAGAAGCCTCTTCACTCTGTTTCCATTGCACATGGTTAATTAACTATATTTTTGACACTCGGCATCTTGTTAATTACATTACGTTGATTATTAATATTTAGAGTGTTTCCTGAAAGTAAGCATTTTTTAAATTCCTGTATTCTCAGCACATGACAAGCCCTTAATAAAGGTTAAATTGAACTGATAATGGTTGAACAGCTATAAACCATAAATTCCTATACCTGTGTTCCTCTAGGCATGATTTTTTAAACCAGCTAGACTTGTGTTTTAAGGTCTGAAATTGATATTGCCTGCTATACTTTTGGGGAGCATCAGAGTGCCCTATATGTTCAGTATTCTATTCCTAACCAAGCCAGAATAATTTAAAGCTGCTGTCCAGAGGACTGTCCCTTTATTGTCCTTTGTTTCCCAGAGCAATTTTATCCTTATTGCACTGGATTTTCAAAAGGGACTGCAAGGGGATTTTCTACAGTGTCCACTGAGAGGCTATGTATCCCTTAACAATACTATAAAAAATAATGTTGGTCCTGAGAGTTTAAGAGTCCTAACTTTAGAAAACGGAACCAGATCTGTCACATATAAAGCACAGGGTATTAAAGTGTATACTTTGAAATTAGGGATACTAACTAGCTCTGGGACATAAGGGAATTTGAAATATGTTGTGGTTATCAGATGGAGTAAGTTTGAAGCAGAGTAAAAAGAATCCAAGGAGATACAGAAACCAGGTCCTGTAATGAACAAAAAAGATTTTAGGGATGTTTATCTTAAATTAGAGAGGGCATGATAGCTATCTTTGTTTAATGGCTATGATGTGGTCTTCCCCTGAGAAATTATTGTGTATTGCTCCAAAGGTGAGAACTAGGACTAGAGTGTAAATTTGAATTCAGCACAAGTAAAATAATGTGAGAAAACAGATGTTAAATACCACTTGCCAGGAATGCTGGAAGGAATTCAGGCTTTTTGATGAGTAACCAAAAAGTTCCATGAAACCATGAGATTCAGCAATCTTTACATACATACATAATTTCATAGGAAATATTGTACTCTTCCTGGTTCCACTGTTTCTTTGGTTATACATAGTTTCTCGAAATGGTCTTCAAATGATTTATGCCATGTCTTCAAACATGACTCAAAACTGTACTATGTCTACGATACTTGCCATCGCCTTTGTAGAATTTAGGTTGTGAAGACATAAACTTGGGTGAATTGGGTGGATAGTGAGTGGATCTGATTTGGCAGGAGCATGGTGAAATGAGACATTTGCTTCTTGTAGTTATGGTTCTGAATGTTATATATACACATATACATGTATGTATGTATGTATGTATGTATGTATGTATGTATAATGATTTTATTATTGTTTAATTTTTTATTTAAAGATTAAAATTTTAAAGCTTAAAGAGACTTCTTTTACTCCAATATCCTCCTACCAGACTGGGTAGAGAATGTTATTTCTTGGGTTCAAACATTTTGCTTTTGACCTGTGGCAAGCCTAGTAAAATAGTACCAGCAAGATCATCATTAACCATGTTTATGGATGCTTTATTCTTACAACATTTCTACATGGGGGAATCAGTTATTTTCTTACATTGTCTCTTATAGGCAGCATTCAAGAAATTAATCAGCTATTTTCAGACACTGTCTCTTATAGGCAGCATTCAAGAAATTGGTTAGGTTTCTAAAAATGGTGGTAGGATCCATTTATATCTTAGCTTGAGATGCACACCCTTGACAGGAAGAATCAGTGAAGTACTTAAAGAAAACACTAAGCCAACAGCAATATAACCAGGAGTTGTTCTGGTGTGTTATAAGTATTTTTCAGTAGATAATGAGGGACAATTTTTAAACACTGAGGAAAGGTGTGTCTGAAGCAATAAAGCTGATGAAATCAGAAAGAGAATCCAAGAAAATCTCAATATCATTAGACTTTTTAAGCAGTAAGAGCGGTGTAGGAATTCTGTGAACCATAGAAATAATAAATGCTAAACCCATTGGAACATAATCTCAATCAGCAAGATGCCAGTGCTTTCCAGATTTTCTCACAGGGCTCTGCTAATTCCATGCCAAAACTAGCAGTGGATTTCTTCCTTCTAATCTCCCCTAATGCCTTATTTGATTATTGTCACTGGTCTCCAACCATGCACTATCCCTTCAGACTCTCATTTCCCAAATGAGTCAGTCAGAGGAGGCTGAGTGTCCATTAGGACATGGTCTAAGACCACAAACCACCTTGTTCCACGTAAAAAGACGGAAACAAATTCAAAGAGAAGGGGGGACCCTCAAAGTTTTGCTGACAAACTCAGCATCTACCGGATTACTGGCCGAATGCAAACAAGAAAAGGGGGTATGAGGGATCCAGAAGGTTGTCCTAGTTGAGTGGCAAAGGGGAGCTGGTTAGTGGGGAGGATAAACCAGGAAGAAGACGAAGTAGGCATTTCAGTGCACTGCAGGATGGTGTCACCTCTGCCCTGGCTGTACCTTATTTTATGGTGAGTAAATTTTTTTTTTTCTGATTTTTCCTTTTAACTCAGAGGAAAGAGAAAGCACACAGCCACTGGATAACTTCTATACCAAGTCACAGAAGAAGCCTGGGTGGTGTGGCATATATTTGTGGTGGGAAGACTAGGATGAATTGAACAGCACATTTTTCTCTGAGGCTGGAAGTGAGGATCACTGACTGTCTACCTACAGGGTAGAAAATGTCCTTGGGAAACTTGAAGATGAAGGAAACTTCTACTCAGAGAACATCAGTCGGATCCTGGACAACTTGCTTGAAGGCTATGACAATCGGCTGCGGCCAGGATTTGGAGGTGAGAAGCAATATCCTTAGTGGACCAGACATCTGTGCTCTCCACCGCCCCCCACCCCTCCACCTACTACTACGCCAATGTCCAGAAGGAGAGCAGCATGAGAAGGTGCAGGGGTACTGGAGAGAGGCCACGTGTGTGTTCCAATCCAGTCTCTGCCCCTCCTCTATTAGTGATCTTACACGTAAGTTATTTGAACTCTTTGAGCCTCAGTTTCCTCAACTGTAGTGTAAGTGTATTGCTTACCTCACAGAGTTGCGTGTACTGGATGAGATTCTCTATGTAAAACACTTTTCTTAGTATTTATCCCACTGAAGCTATCAAATATATGTTATTGTAATAATTTTATTAGAATACTAACTTAGTTCTCTTCCTTTCCTTATAGTTCCCAAATTGGCCAAAATAAATTCAAAATAAGGCAACTGGTGTGAGTTTTCAGAGCTGAAAAACTCAAGGACTCTTGCTACTAAGATCACTCTGGAATGGTTGGCAGATTCTGGCCATGAGAACAGGCTCTGGGGTAGAGTTAAGTCCAGTTTCCTTAACATCAGCAGTAATAATTGCCCCCATCCTTCTGGGTTAATTTCAGGTGCTGTCACTGAAGTCAAAACAGACATTTACGTGACCAGTTTTGGGCCTGTGTCAGATGTGGAGATGGTGAGTGAGCTCTCAGTTAGGAGGGTAACTTTACCCAGGGGGAGAGAGGGCTGAGTCCCAGAACTAACGGTAATAGGCACTGTTACCAAGGTTGGCTCCAGATCTACAACACAATAAGCAAACTCATGCTCGGAGGGCATGGCCATTAGAGGATTTTACTGGCTTAATCTCCTCTACTAAGGGGTCTGCTTGAACACTTCAATCTGCGGCACTTTTAAAAATGACATCCTCTCTTCTGTCCATGTATCATGCACTGATTCTTCTCTATAAAGAGAAGATTTTCTCCATCTTTATGAAGTCCTAGTAAGTGTCTGGAGTAGAAAAACCAACAAAAATGCTATGCCATGAAGAGTATATTGGGGATATCTATGAAACCTGAAATATAGCTTTTTTTTTTTTTTGTAGTACACCATTCTCAGTATATTTAATTAAAACGGTAAAGGGAGTCATTTGGGAAGACTAATGCAGTCCACTTTTATGTTGTGAACAGACCAGTAGGTGTTCTGAGGATTTTGTTCCAGGTACAGACGGCTATAAGATTCATAAAAGGTTATTTATAGTAAGTAGCCTTCTAGTCTTCTAGAACAAAGTTCTTTCATAGTTCTTAGGTAGCATTTCCTCCTAAAAGTAAAATGTAAACCCTAAAACTAAAACATAACTCTTTAAAGAGGTGCTTCAGTACATTTTAGTAATTCTGAATAAGCAGTTATTAGAGACTTTGTCATCATCTGCTTTTTAAGTTGTCAAGAAAAGAAAGAAGGAAGAAGGAAAGGAAAGAAAGAAGGAGAAAAAGAGGAAGAGAAAGAGAAAGGAAGACAAGAAAGATAATAAGGAAGAAGAGGAAAGAGGAAGAACTTTATTTAAGAGATAAATGTCTAAGTCCTGAGAAAAAGGAGAGTCTTCATTATCCAGAATCTTCAATTATTTCCTATCATATTTTTCATTTGAGTACTGAGTCACCCAAATATAGATAACTACAACCATATTCTACTGTACTATTTGTCTGGGGATACTTGGAATGTTATTTTATATGTTTGTCTCCTTTTTAAAGTATGTTTGCACAATAGAGCCTTTTTATAGCCTGGATCATTATTATATGGATATATTGTATATCAAATTATACTTTTAAAATATAATTACCAATTGCAGTAATAGGTGTCCTAAAGGAACATAAAAGTAGGCAAAACAGCTATTGGCAATATTTTGATATAATTACAAGTTGTATTTTATCACTGCCTTTTGCAATGGTCCTTATAATTCTTAAGATTTTTAATGTTATTTCATAAAAGCCACAAATTTAAACTCATAATTATGACTATGCTCTGTTTGAGTAATCAGGTAACATTTGCTTTTATTTTCTCTGAGAACAATATAAAATAATTAGAATGTGCAGCCAGAGTATGCTTATCATAAGTTGTTTATCCATCCTTGAAACTTTACTAAATGGAACCATGATGCTTGGAAACACCTCTGAAGGTGGACAAATTGCTAAGAAGAATGGTTAGACTAACTGATGCTAAGGAGGTCAGCAGAGAACCTAGACTGTAAGTCTTTTTATATTTTTCTTCTAAATTAAAGATGAGGGAATCGATAAGTTGAGAGATGGAGAGATGGATGCCAGAAAAAGAGGAAGAAAGTTGAGATGGGTCAAGGTTAAGGATGGAGGTTTGCAAAACACAGCACTATCTTTTATAATAATATCACAAACTTTGAGTTTGAGAAAAATAACAATTCACTAAAATTATGGCTTTCTTGATAGATTATTGTTACAAAAAGGTGCTTTATTCCTTAGGTTTTAGAAGTGGGTATATAAGCTAGTGAGTAAACTATTCTTAATAAACCATCTCTCCAGCCTGCATAAATATCTTACTTTGTCTTAGGAGTATACCATGGATGTTTTCTTCCGCCAGACCTGGACTGATGAAAGGTTGAAGTTTGGGGGGCCAACTGAGATTTTGAGTTTGAATAACTTGATGGTCAGTAAAATATGGACACCTGACACTTTTTTCAGGAATGGCAAAAAATCAATTGCTCACAATATGACAACTCCTAATAAACTCTTCAGAATAATGCAGAACGGAACCATTCTATACACGATGAGGTAAGGTTTCTACAATTCTACTTCCTCTGCCTAACTGATCTGTCCATCATACTAACTCAGAACCATTCGTTTCTTGCCCTTAGGCTTACCATCAATGCTGACTGTCCCATGAGACTGGTTAACTTCCCTATGGATGGGCATGCTTGTCCACTCAAGTTTGGGAGTTGTAAGTTACAAAAAACTTCCGAGAGTCAAATAATGCATTAAAAATATGTAATTATTATGTTTTAGTCAGATACTGGAAAGCAAAAGAGAAATATTACTATAACACTACCAGTGTGATTCCAGGAACATACTTATTAACATGTTTGTCATAGTTAGAGGTTCTAGTTACCCAGATTAAAAAAAAATTTGAAAGAAAATTTAGGTTTGCACTTCTATTTATATGGACAAGATTTGCTTTGAAAGAAAAAAAAAGCACAACTAGTCAGATTCACTGCTATGTCTAATTTGTTTAAAAATTCAGATGCTTACCCCAAGAGTGAAATCATATATACATGGAAAAAAGGACCACTTTACTCAGTTGAAGTCCCAGAAGAATCTTCAAGCCTCCTCCAGTATGATCTGATTGGACAAACAGTATCTAGTGAGACAATTAAATCTAACACAGGTAAGAATGTGACCAAAGCATGGATGCAATCCTGCAAGATGATTCCAGTGCACATCTTCAACATATCTATTTCTTTTTCCCCTTCATAAGCCATCCTCAGATAAGCTTGATGTTTTGAAGTGATGAATAGCTTTCTTTAAATTGATTTTGCAACCATGTGCACATAAAGATCTGTGTATCCTTGGAATGAGTAGTTTTGTACATATATGACACAAAGAACCCCACTGAAAACAATGAGCTGATGTATCTATCATCTGCTGATCAAGTGTCTTTGTCATACACTGAAACATGCCTTTGCTTGTTTTCTTCTGGCCCACCTTAATTTAAAGATCTGCAAGATTTATTTCTAGTTGCATTCTTTTTACACACTGTCAATAGCAATAATACTGATATAAGTGTCTTCCAACAGGTGAATATGTAATAATGACAGTTTATTTCCACCTGCAAAGGAAGATGGGCTACTTCATGATACAGATATATACACCTTGCATTATGACCGTCATTCTTTCCCAGGTGTCTTTCTGGATTAATAAGGAGTCTGTCCCGGCCAGAACTGTTTTTGGTATGCTTTACTCTTTGGGCTTCATTTCCATTCATATTCTAGCTCTCATGACTTGTGTATTTTAGGGGAATATTCACATGGGCGCACTTTTTCAGTCCACAAAGGAAATGGACTTGTATCTCATTCAAACACATGTATCATGTAAAATGATCTTCATTTTATACCAAGTTATGCAGTGAATCAACAAAAAAAACATCTAAGCAAGAATTCTGGCTGGTTTCCTACGATCTTCATGTACTCTATTTAGGAGGGCTTTTTTTTTTTTTTTTTTTATCTTGATTTTCTTTATCACAAACAGGAAAAGAATAAAAGTAAAAACTGATATATAAATCTATAAAAACAAAGGCTAAGATGTTGAACCCACTAATATATAAATTGTATCTCACTTTTATTAGGTTGAACCATAAAAAATTGCCATTTTTCTAGGTCAAAAAATAGTTAAATATTCACAATTTCCCATGGCTCAAACTAAACATTTAGTTCCATTTATGATGTATAGAATCACTGCTAGTTTTGATGGAACAAATGAAATAAGAAAGAACTGCGACAGAAAAATATTGGTAACAAAATACAATTTTTCCTGAGTTTTCCTAATTATAAATGTAGTAGTTTGTAGATAAGACCTGAGTTGAACTGAAATCTCTGATGAATTTTGACTTTTTAATTTATTAAACTAATATTTCTGAAAAATTATAAAAGAATACTATATAATGATGTTAACCATATTCAAATTACATAAGTTCTCCGTCATAATTCAAGACAGAAAACTGCTAGCAGATGAATAATGAAATTACTTTCTCACGAGTAAACATCTTACCTTAAAACTAAGCTAGAAATTTAAAAAAATGAGGAACCTAATTTTATGATTGTTATTCATACCAGAAATACTTCTTAAATATGATGAAAAATATCACTATTAAAATTGATCAGAATTTCAAGGTTTTATTACTTCAAGGATAATAATTTGCTTTAATTTTCTAAAGTAAACAACTAGAATTTTTCATGAGTTACATTTTTCATGACATATTTAAATTGATAGTCATACTAAATCAATTCAAAAAAATGTTTTGAGCAACTACAATGTACATGTCATCTGCAACACTAGAAATGAAAGATAAAAAAATGAAAATATCTATGATATTATGTGAACATTTATAAAATGAAATAATAAAAATTACATTTGAACAGTGTTTAATCCTCTCCACCAACATGTTCTCATTTAAGGTTGTTATTGGATTCTAAATGCTAACACTGCATTTCTCATTCTTTTTAATTTTAGGGATCACCACTGTTTTAACCATGACCACTTTAAGCATCAGTGCCCGACACTCCCTGCCAAAAGTGTCGTATGCAACAGCCATGGATTGGTTCATAGCTGTTTGCTTTGCTTTTGTCTTCTCTGCTCTTATTGAGTTCGCAGCTGTCAACTACTTTACCAATCTTCAGACACAGAAGGCCAAAAGAAAGGCAAAGATTGCAGCCTCATCCCCAGTGACAATATCAAAAGCGAATGAACCCTTGGAAGCTGAGATTGTTTTGGTAATTGTTTCCTTTTCTAATGTTACCCACCATCTAGGAAAAGGTAACCCAAACAGTGATCACAAACAGCTAAATATTCTAAAAGTTGTATTTGTTGAGCATGAGTTATATAACTCTGACCCAAGACCGATTTCTTTTCCAGGGTAAAGCCAAACAACGATCCTTCATTTACCTTTGCATTCCTCTTTTATCGCCCTCACTAGTACTGGCAGATGCCAAGCTCTCAGAAACAAGAAAATTCTTCTTAGCCTTTAGATATTTCCTTTGAAAGGTTCACTTATATCAATGAGGGAGAAAAAAGTAAAATAAAAAAAAAGTTCCTAATAAGGCTTTGAGGCTTCAGAGTCTGAAGGAAACAAACAGAGACTCCTATGTAACGGACAATTTTTGTTAGAAATCTGCTTGTTGGTTTATTACATGAGGGCAAGACGTATTTGGTTCTACGAATGATGAGTCATAGCCAAGTTCTTGATTCATATGAAAACATTCTCATGTTCATATTCACATATTAAATGTGTGTGTGTGTGTGTGTGTGTGTGGTTTTATTCAAAGAGTTCTAATCAGTGAGAAATTACTATAAAATTAAGTTTAGATTTGCTGTGTCTAAGCTCTGGTTTTCAAAAATAAATGATAACATTAATAATTCAAGGGTCATAAATGTACCCCCAAACTACATTTTGCATGTTAGTAAATTCTCACAATTAAGGAGTACGCACTTTTTAAAAATAATTATGAAACCGACTGACAAGAATACATTTTTATTTCAATAAAACTCCAAACAGTAGCTCTTAAAAAGAGAAAAACTTTACTCTGTAAAACTGAGGAATACAGACACTTTAATCTGAAAATTTCTTTATAATTAATCAATTCTTATGAACATTTCTAAATCACAGAACCACACACAGCCCAGCTTATTCTTTGTTAACTTTTATGATAAAAAATATAAAAGTGATGTGTTTTAACTCTCAAATACTCATGCATATAATTTTTTACTAAAACTTTTCTCTTTGATAAACTAAGAATCTAGTTTGAGAATTTACATTTTTTTTTTCATGGAATAACATAAGGCTAGTCCCATGATAAGTGGAAATATATAATTTAAAGTTTTTTTCTTGAATTAGCCCTCACTAAAGAATAAAATAAAAATTGCCATCTAGTGACCCAACCTAATTCCTTCCATTTACAAATTGAAACAGTCTCAGGAAAAATATTAGTTACTAGTTGGTGGAAAAACTAGGAATTGATTCCAGAACTCCTGATGCTGAGGCCTTCTCCTTCGCCAACAATTCCTCAAATAATGAAATATAAAAGAGTGCATACATTCTCAAAATATAGGTGAGGTCATTCCCAAAATTCTCCCCCTGACTTAATGATGTTTTCTTTCTACATACATGTTTTGAAAGGTCGCAAAAATATGAGCTTTCTAACAAAAATGTTAGTCTGAAGACTCAGTCTAAAACACCAGATATTCAGTTTTTATTCAGAAAAGATAAATTCTGAATATTTCTGAGTATTTTATGTTTGTAAAAATAAGTGATTATGTTATAAGCTATCTGTATTTCTACAGGTATATAACAACATATTGTCCAAATAAGAACATATATTAATATGATATTAACACATCTATAAATGAAGAATTTATGTTTATCAGAACTCAGTTTAACAGTTTGTTATTTGAGAAATATAGTAAAAATGAAAAGAGAAATTCATGAGAAATAGGGTCAAAATATGACTCCAATGACTTAGAATATGCTCATTGATCTAATACTGAAATAAAAGGAAAGACCAACTTCTTTACTTTGACTTTTTAAAAATATACATTACTGAGAGGAATATGATTTCAAATCCTTGGAGAAAGCATACAGTTATCACTCCCTTAGTCAATTATTTTAAAGGTATAATTTATTAATAAGATGAAATTTAAGATCTCAGGTCTTCATATAAACTATCCTAAAAATTCTAAAATAGTAACATATAATGAGCAAACCCTTGGGAAACTGGATAAAAATTGCATTTAAATCATCTCAAAGTAACTTCTTCTTGCAAGTTGACTTTTTTCTTATGAAAAATATATTTCTAAACCTGGCTCTACTTAAAATATTTTAAGGCAATGAAAATGAGAATTTTATTTCTGAAAGGCTAGGTCCAAGAGTGAAAAAAAATAAAAATAAAAATAACCAAACCCAACAAGATGAATCTTGTAGGCATAAAAAATAAACCTAGATGAATACATAGAATATTTACATTTTATTTATTCAGAATGTCAAAACTTGGCAATTTGCCTTATATAATGTAGAGCAACAAATATAAATTACACATTTGCAATTTATACAACACAATGACACATATGATTGCAAGGTCATTTTTTTTTCTTTCAAATACCATGACATTTAAAATGCCTATTCACTCGTAATCAAAATAGCATTTTTTGAGGAAGTTGGACACCGAAATAGCAAACCAGTGTGGTGAAGTTGAAATGAAATTAAGTGCTTGGATATTTCATGTGATTCTGAGTTGTATATTTTAATGTACTCACTGCTTTTCACAAGAAATTACTTATTATGAATGTGGAGACAAGTTTAAGTTGACCTTAAAATTTAATATAATAATGACCAAAAAAATTCAGTCATTTTAAATCTACTACTCAAACCATAAGAGTCACTTAAAACTAAATCCTCAGCAGTGCTCTACAGACTCATAATATTTTTGTTTTCAAAGGTATCTGGAAGTGGAAACTTTGTTTAGATTTTGAGAAGAAATTGTCCACACTTTCTTTTCTACTTATATGTATCTTTTCTTATTGTTTTTATCTGGTATGCTATCTGGGCATTAGAGAGTTATTCCTGCCTTCGTATTTCAGAATTTGTATCTGATGTATACTTATTTTGCATGTAAGACCAAATTTGAACCTTGATCTCTCGGATGTTTTGCTATCTTTGTTATTTTATTGTTGTCAATAGGAAGAGACAAATCAGTGAGCCCTGACAATACACTGTGATAACGGCTGTGGTTAGAGATGTGGTAGGCTGATGCAGAGCCATGCAAGAGTACCTAACTCAGTCTGGTGGGGTTATTCTGAAGGAAGTGATGCCTAAGCTGACAACAGAAAGATGAGCCTGGTCCTGCTCTAGAAGCACTAAGTTGGTTGCTAAAAACTTGGGCACAGAAAGGGAAATTAGACATATATTCTTTCTGTACTCTATTTCAAGGCTGGGATATCTGCTGGGCCATTACCATGTTGCTCTGCTCCTCTGCAGAAAGAGATAAAGCATAGAATACTGAAAGGTTTACCTCCTCTGTTCTGAATATTGCCAAGATTTCTTTGAGTACTATCATTACTCAGTAGAATTAAGGGTTGAATTTAGACTATCACATACTCTGAGCACCAGAAAGATCATGGTGCCCCTTCCCCATGGCTGTGCCACTGTATGATTTACAAAGAGGGTGGGGTGGATTATATGAGGGGTGTAGGTGGTTAGTCCTTTTCCCATGCCTGCTATCAAACCTCAATCCAATATTCCATTCTTCGCCCTCCAAACATTCCAATATGGTTTCCAGACATACTCCAGTGATCCACCAAATTATTGCCAATAATCTGCTTCTCTAGAAATTCTAGGATCGGCTATTTTCAATTCTACCAGCTGTAGCATAAATGCAAGAAAATTTGATGGCATTCTTGTTTTCTCCATAGTGGTATGACAGTTAAAAAAATGATAGTTAAAAAAAATTTCAAATACTAAATGTTTTCAAAAATATTTTCTCATCAATGATGCGCCTGTTTGCTGGTTCTCAAAGCAAATGTTTTATTTGTCCCTTGAATAATGCACCCCTGGTTAGACTCTCTCTCTCTTGAGAGGTTACCCACTGCCCTCTTCTCTGTAATATTTTAGACTCAGTGTTATATCAAAATTTCTCTAAGTACTTCCCAAATACCTTATCTTTACATCAAATAACTGACTGTCATTAAGTCCAGTTTGAGTCAAAGTACCATGGCAATATGCTGTTACTTAAAACAAAGCTGTGTTCTAAAAATACCCAAAGCAGGATGGCACTCAGCAGCAGGGGAGCCCTGGAAAAATTCAAAACCACAGGTGTTCCACTCAAAATGGTGACAGCCCCAAGCTGAGCCCTCATCTGGACTCTGACAAAAGCCTATTTTACCATCAACTGAAGCTGCTGGGCTTACAATAGAGCAGGCGGGGTCTGATGCAAACCTGTAGCTTGAATGGCTTGCAAAATTGGCTTTTTCTTAATTGCAGAAATTCAGTGTGATTCTTTCTAAATTGGCATCTGGTCTCCTGTACTGCCAATTCCCAATTATCCAGGAGCTGATTATCCAGCGTGTTGGGTTAGCCAGGCCTCATGCATTTCCTTGAGCATACCATTTGCTGCCCGCTAGAAATCCCCCCAGTCACCACCTGGCTGTGGGACAGTTGTAACTCTAAACCCATAATTCTCAATGGTGGGTGAATTTCCCCACCAGAGGATACATGGCAAGGTCTGGATATATTTTTAGTTGCCACAACCCACCCCCCAAAAAAGAGGAAGGGAGGGAGTTGCTACAAGCATGCTACAGGCATCTCGCGCACAGAAGGATGCTGCTCAATATCCCATAATGTACAAGACAGTCTCCCACAACAAATTATTTATCCTACTCAAAGTGTCAATAGCTTTGTGGTTGCCCTAAATCGTAAAGCTGACAGGAAGAAACACAATAATTGTTGAGTGTGATCCTTGGCATCTAAGAGAGATCGATTTTAGGTGCTGCCAATTATTACTTGTGTGAGCTTCCTGCTTAAGCCTTTATTTGCTCATCGCTAAAATGAAAGTAACATTATTTATTATATTACAGATTCTTTCTAGGAATAAGCAAAAAAAATGCATGTAAAGTGCTGTGTAGTGCTTGTCAACGGCAAGCATTTCTATATGGTACCTATAATAAAATGCAATGTAAAACAGTATACTAAAATATGTTAACAATCATATAGATTTTCATTCATTTGTTGCTTCAGCATATGTTTATTAAGCATATACTATGCTCTATGCACTGGCTAGGCACTGTGTAGCACTTACTTATGAGAATAATGAGCCTTCTGAGATTAAGGAGATTTTATGTCAGGAAAGGAGATGAGGCATTACAGAAATAATATTTATAAAGAAGTATGTTATAATGGCTACAAGAGTCATATCACCTAAGTAAAAAAGTGTATTGTGTGTGCGTGTGTGTGTGTATAACATTTTCTTTCTCAAATTCTCAAAGAAAAAACTTACAATGGAAGTAATAATTATTTCTAACTTTAAAGATAGTAAATTGAGGCTTAGGGAGAGTCCATGAAATCTATGACACGTCTAAGTCATATAGCAGTTAAGCAGTTTGTATGGACTTGCAATATAAGGCATTGTGACTCTCCTGTCCTCTTAATTCTTAAGCGACTCACCACGGAGGCAGTGTGGGGCAAGTAGAGGAGGAAGAGGAGAATCATATTTTAAGGAACCTTTAATACCAGGCTAATGCCATCGTGCTTAATTGTTTTCATGGTGTTTAGTCTTGAATGATATTGCTTAACTCTGGACAAGAGTTATTTGGCAATCCTCATTAAGTCCTGTGTGACTCTGGGATGATGCCAAGACACTGACAAATAACTTTTTTCCCACATCTCTAAAAAAAGCGGGGAGAGATAAAACAACACCTTACATTTTTATGCTCGATTATGTTTTATAATCACTTTCTTATCTCAATAAACATTTTCATGTCTGCCCCTCAGTTTCTCCCTAAAAATAAATAAATAAATAAATAAATAAATAAATAAATAAATAAATAAATAAATAAATAAATAAATAAGAAACATAGGTTTCAGACTGGCAATGTGTGCCATTAAAAGTCAAGATGAATTTAGAAAGAAAATCTGCTCTAAAGGCTTGTCTTCCTGCTACTCTGTTATGATCCTTAGGAATTTTACTAAAATAAAATATTTTAGTGTTTTATATATCTGGGAGCAGAATACCACTTTTTGAAGAATAAAACAGTGATACATTTTGCTGTTTCTGGTGAAGAATATATTGATAACATATTTAATGGATGAAAATTCAATTAGAGTCAGAGAAACATGGTCAAAAGCTCTTGTAAAATGATGCTGTGTTTATTCCCTAAGAGAGGCAACATGCATTGAGACCAAAACCCCAGTGCGCTGGTCCTACCCACATACTGCCTGGTGACCCTGGGTACAGTAATCCTCCACTGTCACATACTTTTAATACAAAGTATCACTTATTTCCTATTCAAGACCAGCAGACTGGTCCCTGTACTGTTTTTAATTCTCTTGTACATCCAAGACCTATGATTTATTTAATTCTGTTCACAGTGCCTATCACAATACTGGGCCAGCAGATAACAAATAAAGATATTCTTTGCTTGAAATTCGGCATGGTCATATCAAATGAGATTTGACTACACAGATTCATTTTTGCTTTTGGTAAAGAAACCGATTTTCCCATGGCTCCTAAAAGCATACTGGGCTTGAACTCTCTATGGTGACTAATATTATTTAGATACTCAGCAACTTCTATGACAAATCAAACAGCAAAATTCAGAAAGGGGACCACAGAGAAAAGAGGTTCTTTGGGTTGTTTCCTGCAGTCCAAATGTCACCACATCTGTGGGTCATTCTGGTCCTGTGGCTCAGCCAGCACAGGAGGGGTGGCTGCCTCATCCTGTTGCCGCAGGGTTGCGGGCTAAAGCCACGGGAGTCTGCCCACGTGAGTAACATACCCTGCCAGGCAGCAAAGTGGTGATTTTGCTGCCGGGGAAGAAACAAGGCGGTTTTACAAGAGCAAGGATAATGTACAGCAAGTGTTTGAAGGCAGAGACCCAGCAAGGACAATCTGGCCACAGGGAGGGTAAATATTACAGGATGTAGACAAGAAAAGGTAAGAATCAGAGGAAAGCCTCCCAGTTTCCAACAGCATGAAAGGAGTCTAAAGCAAACATAACTGGTCTCTGAACTAGGCCCAATACTTTAGTGTAAAGATGAGAAAACTTTGAGATGAAACAAGCACTGAAACTGACCAGTGTGGTTTATCACTGGCTTTGCAACTGTGGTGAGAAAGTTCCTCTATATGGACTTTAGCTTTCTCGACTATCAATTAAGATGCCAAATATCCCTTTCAAGACTAAAATTGGTTGTCTTAAGATTTCAATGGAACAGAAAATTTAATGATAGAAAAAAACATATAAGAATTCTGAGGTTAGTAAATGAATTGTTTCTGGTGACTTTAGATGGAAGGAGACCGATGGGGAAGTTCTGAATCGGAAGCAGAAAGCTCTCAATACAGAACTTCTGGACTAAGATGCAGTTTTATTTCAAAGGATAAATAGTCATCCTACTAAATCTAAGGGTATTTATGCTTTGCCACTGTCTTTTGACATACATAAGCATCTTCATATTTTTATCTCATCTGGTTCAAATTTATGAATGTGTGAAGATGAAGACATAGGCTGGAAACGTGTCTAGAAGAATGATATCAATTAACCGAGCTGTTGTTTTTTTGTATTAACTAATTGTCTACATATTGCAAACAGAAATTCCTTCCGATGGCTCACACTTATTGCTCTATGGGCTTATGCATAACCAGGGGGTAGATAAGCTTTTGCGACTTGGACCATCTCCTACTGATGGTCCAAAGCTTAACACACTTTCTGGGATGTGGAACGTACTTGGCATCAATTGCTAATTTATTAAATTATAGAATGCTGGATGGAAGCAAATGATTTTTTAAAAATTTGTTTTACCACTTTCTAGGAAAGTAGCACCATCAAATACTATAAGAATATGCCGATAAAATATCTTACATAGTAAGTAGTCAATAATATCTATCAATGACAAAAAAAAAAAATGACTAAATAGGTGACTGCTCTTCTTTTGCTTAGGCTGAATATTTGTCTTTTGCCCTACAGCACTCTGATTCCAAATATCATCTGAAGAAAAGAATCACCTCTCTGACCTTGCCAATAGTCCCATCCCCTGAGGACAACAAAGTCCTCACGAGAGCTCCTATCTTACCGTCGACACCCGTCACCCCTCCACCACTCTCTCCAGTCTTTGGAGGCACCAGTAAAATAGACCAGTATTCTCGGATTCTCTTCCCAGTTGCATTTGCAGGATTCAACCTTGTATACTGGATAGTTTATCTTTCCAAAGATACAATGGAAGTGAACAACAGGGTTGAATAGCTTGCAGCTAGGACACCCTGTATTATATATGTATTACATAAGTTTTCATTTTCTAATTTTTTTAAAAAACAGCATTGAGACTTGTGTAGATGCTTTTCTGAAAATGAAATCAAAATTGAAAATCTGTAACACATAGCTTTCAGTAAGCATACATGAGTCAAAAAGCAATAATATTACTCCTCATAATTGGAAGTCGGAGGTTGCTGAAAACTATGACTTTCTTGCACATCAGAGAAAAAATTTGATAAGAGAATAAGATGAATTCAAGATGAATTTGCCAAACTTTGTCCTTCATTGTTCAGTATTTAAATTGTCACTGCAAATAACATTTACCACAAAGCAGATAAGAAATGCTGACACTTCCAAAGGTTGCCTTAAAATATGTTTATTTTGGCTTATTTGTCAAAAGATCAAAATATAAATAGTCAAAATATTTATCAGTAGGTTAATATCAGCATGTTGGAAGCCTTTATGCTAGTAAAATGACTTTCAGTGGCATTGTAAAGCCTGTATTGAGCTTAACCATTTGTTTTTAACCTTGCCGTGCTATTTTACCTCAATAAAGTATGGTGTTGTATACATATGAATTATACATAGATCATAAATTATGAATGCATATGTACATAGCTTTACTTGGACTGCAGTAATGTTGTTTTATCTTATTAAGCTTTCCTTTTAAAATGATACGCTCATCATAATTCCATGAAGTTGTAGGCAAAAAAAAAAAAAAATGTGATTATAAGGAAGCCTTGTATATTATGACTGTGGTTATAACTTGTATTTTCTACCTTTCTGAGTATACCATTAAGTAAAATGACAATGAACATGGTTGTCTGGATCTGTTTAATAAAGCTAGGGAAAAGAGTTTCCAAGTGTCTACTTCTACCCCAGTTTCACTGTCCCTGGTGATTCTGCAAGGTAGAAGGTATGGGAAAACCAGACTCAGTCATGAGGCTCTAAACAGGGACTCGAGTTTGTATTCAAAGAGTCAATCCTTCATCTCCTTCCTGTTCACTAAACACGCTTTCATTTATAAGATGAATAAGATCTGAGGATCTAATGTATAGCATATTGACTATAGTTGATAATATTGTATCGTATACTTGAAATTTGATGAGCATAGAAAAACATTCCCACCAAAAAAAAAAAAAAAAGTAAATACATGAAGTGATAGATATGTTAACTAACTCGATGCAGGAAATCATTTCACAATGCATAGATATATCAAATAATCATGTGTATACTTTAAATATTTTACAATTTTATTTGTCAATTATACCTCAACAAAGCTGAAAAAAAATATAAGAGACTATTCCTCTCCATTTCTACTACTCCAGCTCTTCTTGGTGCTAAGCCCAGCCATATTTCTCCCATATAGAAGAGTCTTAGGGAAACAGGAATTAAAGGAGTACGAGAAGCATGAGGCGTGGTCTGTTCGAATCAATAAATCCCTTATTAGCTGTTGCTTAGTCTTAAACATCAGAGGTCATCCTCAACTCTAATCCAAAAAGAAGTATTTTAGAGTCACTACTCTTGTCTTTATCCAGGAAAATGCAAAAATTCTACAGCCAAACAAATTAGAGTTTAATAAAAATAGAACTCTTAAGGATAAGAAAACAGCTCTCAATTCAATTTCCCTATAAATTAACTTCATGACAAAATCTTGGGGAGAATTAGCTCTATTTTCATCTATAGGATTAGGTGGTGGATCAGATGCCCTTTACAGGTCCTTCCATTTTGAACAACTTATATTTGTTTCATTATCATTCTTTTCTATCTAAATTAAGTTAGTCTAATGATACAGGGCCTGCTTCTGTTTTAGGAAGTACACAAAATTATTAAATGCTACGAACGTATTAACTATCTTATATGCTATACTACATTTAATCTTCCTCACAAACCTGTAAAGTGTACACTACAATTATCTCTATTTAAAGATGAGAAATCAAGGTGCAGAGAAGATAAATAATTTTGTGGCACTCAAGTGCTACAGTTGAGTTACACTCACGCCGTGCAAATCCACAGCTTGTTCACTTAACCATAACTATTCACGCCCTTGTCTAATCCAGTGTGACTCCTTAATCCCCTCCACGAGTCTCTCACCTTGTCTTTCATTTCCTGTAATAATTTTCCTGGTTGTGTGACATCCTTCCTGCCCTCCGTTGGCATTCATTCTACATTTTACCGCAAAGAACATCACTTTCAGTCAACATTTATGCTTAGAGATGAAACAAATTTTAAAACTAACTAAAATCACTAGATTGTATACACATTAGATTTCTCCTCAATGAAAAGATCTTGAAAAAATTCATAAAATTACAAAACTTTTAAATAATTAAGGATTCTGGAGAATACTATTTCTCAGCGTACATCATAGGGTGGTAATAGAAGTTAAGTGAAAATAAGACAGATTCCCTAGTCAAATAAATTGGAGAGAGATGCTTAATTGAAGCAAAATATGTTTCTTTTCTATTGGATTTCTCAGAACCTTTATTATGCTTATGTGCAGTATGATCTTCTCATAGTTTGCTATATTGTATTTAACAGTTCCCAAATCCACATGGCCCAGAGCGTCCTTTTACAAGGCAGTCATATTGAGATTAGCATCGCTCAGAAAACAATTTAGAAAACACCACCTTCATATTATTTATATTATCCCTTCTATAACCATCTCCCCAGTTAAAACAGAAAAGAGATTGAATTTCTGAACTGAGTCATGACTTATTCCAGTCCTCACAGCTATTACAGACCAAATTAAAACTGTGTAAAATAGAAACCAGATTAGGTATTTCAATAGAGAGAATTTAATGCAGAAGGAACTGTTAAATGAGCAAAACCAAGATAGTAACTTCAGGAGGAAGACACCAAAAGCAAGATGATAGGGCAACAGAAGCTAGAAATTTACGCAATTATAGAGTTGGACTCAATCGTCTGAAAAGAGGACACCACCTGAATAGTAACAGTAGCTCAGCAGCTCAGAGAAGGAAACCCCAGAACTAGGGATCAGACCTTCAAGGACAGGGTGTGCCACCTGGCTGGTACTGGTATCGCAGGTAATAAGAGGAGGGGCTCCTCAGAGCTGGGTTTTAGAACTCTGAGCCCTGTCCACATGTTGCTAGTATCTCTGGATGGTGCAGGAGAACGTGCACATGTGGGATCAGACTTGCAAAGAGGAGGGGCTATTTTGCTGAAACTGATACCTTTGAGAGGGAGCAATGAGGCTGTGTCTGGGAGTGCAAAAAACTGGAGATGGAATCAACTGTTGTCTCAAGGTGAATGGTAACATTAAAAGGCAAAGGAAGTAAATAAAAAGGGGATTATTCCTTTCTCTTTTCTCCAGCTTTCTAGTCTCTCTTCAGTTCCACCACTGAAAGAATGTGACAGAAATCCTAGTAGCAGAGAATAAACAAAAATTAGAGGATTCCAGCATCACAAAATAGAGGATAGAAGGCTAGATTTGGTCCTTATGCTTAATAACTGACATAATTCAGCCTTTTGGTTATTCAATATCATATATATACTTCTGTACATATTTATATTGTTTCATAATAATAAGATGCAATTATCCTTCATACAAATAGAAATGTTCTCAGCATTTGTCCAAAAAGGAGATAAACAATATCCAAAGAGCCATTGTATACACTTCTAGGCGACAATCACAGTATACATTTCTGAGTGATATTTAATCTTCTAATACAACCACAGTCCTACCTGAATATTCCGTTTCCCAAGGCTTAAGTTGTAAGTCTTTCTATGATGAAAACATCTTTATATAAAATAGTAAGGGAATAGGAGATGGGAAGTCAAAAGTATTTAATATATACAAATGTCAATATTTCTAAATATCTATGTGATCTTTATATAGATCTATATCTATGTCTATGAAAATAAAGGCAGGCAAAGATGAAAATATGCATAGTGTCTATATTCTCCATTTCTATAATTAGTTACATGACTGCAGTAGATATAAATAACTTCCTTCTTCTACTATCCTTTTCTCTCAGTATCTCAGAGAGCTGATTTGGAGTTTTTTAGCTGGCTGAATTACTGAAGGGTCTTAATCCAAGAGCAGGATAGTTTTCTTACATTCAGGAAGGTAGATCGCTTCCATTTTTCTAAGTTTCTTAGCATTATCTGAGTCTACTCAGATGTCAGCGTCACTTTTCTTCTCAAATGATGTCCTGACTTTCTCATGGCAAGTTTAAAATTTTGATTTATAGTGTAATTCTACAATGAGCATAATTAAAATATGCATCTATTTTTTTAAGAGAAGCCAGCCTGCAGCTACGAGAAATACGAGATTCTTTGAAGACTGCCATAAAAGCTCTTTTGTTCTCAGTTACTTGAAATAAGAATAAAATGCCCTGAGTTTGTTCTTTTCTGTCTGTAGATTCTCCAGTGCAGTCAGAAGAGACCATGACACCCATAGTTCTTGTAGTCATAACTACGATAAAACTTAAGGGTTGAAGACACTTGGTTCCCAGGATATTCTGTTACAATCAACAAGAAGCAATGATTTTAATACATTGTGATGTGACTTCATATTATGAATTACTAGTGTCTCATTTCCCATTGGAAAGGAGATCAGTGCTTCATTAAAGGACATGGACATGACCAAATACATCTCAAAATCTCTGGTATCAAGTACAGTTCAGAGAAAGAAACAGCTACCACTTTAGGGGGAGAGAAGGAAAAGAAAGAGTTGGGGCTATCCTGTTGAGGAAGATTCCCAAGGAGCTGGGCCCCAGATATTTAAGGGGACAACACCTGGGACACAATGAAGCTAGTTTTGGAAACGCAGTAGGAACTTAAAGGCTGAACCAAGTGCTGCTGCCAGAGGAGAGGGTCACTGCCAGGGCAGCCCTTACACAAGAGCGGCCTTGGGACTGCAGGAGGAAGGCCCTTCTCCTTTCCTTCTTACTTATCTCCCTGTAGAGCCTCCTATTCTCAGAACTGAGTAGAAAGCATCTGAAATGAAGACATAAAAATTGTGTAGTTCAGCACCAGTGTTATAAATTATAAAAAAGTGGATCTATAACTAAGAGATAATAACCTAAACAGAAACATAGACTGGGACCTAAGCTATTCTGGTGTCTAGTTTATGCTCTTTAAAATGCTTCCTAAGTGGTTGAATTCCAGGAGCCATAATGAGCTGGGGGAGTAATGCAGGAGCAGGGAGACTTGTCAGAAAGCACTGACTGGTCAAATTCCATTTCCATAAGTTATCGTCAAATGAGTTTATGTATGTAAATTGCTTAGAACAGTGTCAGGCATATATAAGGAGCCATAATAAGGTACTATCTAGAGCAGTAGTAGTATCATCATTAAATCATCTTACTATATGTCAGTATTAAGCATTAATACACATTCGATAAAAATAAGGATAAAAATATTCCCTTCTAGGTCTAAGAAATGTATAATTATGAATTTGCTTATAACAAATATTAGCCGGCACAAAAATAAAACATGAGCTATCCCACCAAAAACAAGACAAAAGAAAATCACAAATCATTATTGAAAGTCTGGATGATGTGTGGTGCTAGTAACCCAAAAGGTACATTTTCAAAAAACGTCCCATAAAGTTTGGCTATTTGACTATATGTTATGGTTTAATAATGTCCTTAACCCACCATTTTGGCAGTCTAATGCTTTCTGTCCCAGAAAAAACAATGATAGTTATTGTTAAATCCCTCAGAACCTGAGCCACATTCATCTTTCTGACGGCGTGTGCTGGTAAATACGGGGGAAACTGGAAATCTGTACTATGATAGTACAATGTCCCTCTGAGTAGAAATTCTTCCCAACTAAATGCCTTATGTACAGAGTCAGAGAGATAATATGCAAATAGACTTTTCCTACATTTCTAAAATTAATTTGCTTATTTTTCAAATATTATGAAATTGACTACCTTCTTTAATATCTATATTTTAGCTCTAATTTAACACATTAAAATCTCACAATTTAGTTACTTCTTGGATTATTCTTGGAATTTTTTGTTGGTAGTGATAGTAGTTTATTAATTCATTTTCAGTACTAATTTTTGCATTGTCCAAATGTTAATATAACAAGGCCTCACTTTCATCTGTAGTTCACTTTTCTAGGGATTTTAATTTTTCAGAAAATCAATAACCTTGACGCTTAGCCCAGAATTCCCTTCAGCTCCCACCACTATCCATGACTGTGGAATACACAAAATAAATAAACAAAATAAAGGTATTGAATGGCAAGTCTTTTACTCACAGCAGAGTCACTCCATTCTCATTCAAAGCCTACTCACTCATATTTTAAACCAGTTCACACTAATGAATTTGTTTCTAGCTCAAAGTAAGAGTAAAATGTGGAAAAATAAGGGGGTTTTAGAATCAAACCAAAAGCAGAAATGACAGTGAGACAGAAGAATATAAAAAGCAACTTCAAAACTGTGGGCTTATTTTGCATTGGGGCACAGAGCCCTCCGTTATATAAACAAAGCAGTGCAGCCTTAATGCCCTGATGTCATCAGTGCATTGAAACAGATTCCTGCACAGGGTTCGGTGACCCACGGGCAAGTCACTTACTTCTCTGGGCCTGAATTTCTACATCTTTATAATTGGGAGATTTGATTGATGATTTCCAAAATCATCTAAATCCAAAAATTTCTAAAACCAAAATTTCTATTATAATAATTTTATAATGTTTTCAATGACCTCCATTTAAAATGTCAGAAGAGTGTGTGACCCCTTTTAAAATATTTCTACCAAAAGCAGTTAAAGTAAATAAAAATGGTTTGGGGCCTTAAGAGTAAATATAGTAACATTTGTTATGTAGCATGAGTCAGGCATCTTTATAAGTACTCACATATATTATTTGATTTAATCTTTACAACGATTCAGTGAAATAGATTCCATGTATGCCCAATGTACAAAAGAAGAAACCAAGGCTCATACCGGTGATGTTAATTGCACAGTATCTTATGGTGAGACAAGATCCAGAATCTATTTTTGTCTTCAGAAAAATTTTATACCATCTCGAGTGGCACAGAAAGCTCCATATATACTTCTGTGGGTGCTCCTCTTTATTCCTGGGTCACAGACCACCAGCAAGTTTCTGGTTTGCAAGGTCAGACCCATAACAGGTGCCACTCCACCTCAGCTCATTGATTATAAGCATGGCCGCTGCCCCTGGCTATATGCATAGATTCTGCTGTTGTACCAGGTGGTCCAAGTTTCTACAAGAATATTCAAGTTGATTAAATATGATTCCCACTGCTATGCCATCATATGACTTGAATACCAACTTACTGCAAAGGGAATAGTGATACATGGAGAGGTTTCTCTTCTCTTTGAATATGGCTAAATATCCATTTACTTATTTTTTAAAAGCCATCATTTCTGTGTATCTCACAGCAGAAAACATGCAGTGCAGGCTACCTGATAGAGCTAAATAGTTTATGTCATCTTAGGCAAGTTACTTCAAATCTCAAACCTTGGTTTTCTCATCAAAAACTGGCAACAACAATAGTTCTTAGCTTATAAGGTTGTTGTGAAGATTAAATGAGTAAATGTATGTAAATATGTAAAATAGCATCTGACCTACCATAAGTGTTGAAAAGAAATGTTACTTACGATTAGCTGCGTCAGAACTATCACTTAGGAGCCCATTGAGAATTGAAAGACACCCCAAAACTATTTGTGATCTATTTCTCTTTATTTCCCTAGTGCCTAGAACAGTACCTAATATCTTATAGATGCTCTATAAATTTTTGAATGAATGCCATTTACTTCTCCAAAGTTGTATTCCTTTTATCTCTAATGGACCTAAAACATCAGCTTCGCCTACCTGAAACAGTTATTACAAGTCATATAGCACTAAGTAGTTGATCCTATCTGTCCATCCGCCTATCTGTCTGTCTGTCTATCTACCTACCTATTTATTTTATAAAATCTCTTAAGGAAGGTGTTATTAAGATCTTTCCTCTGCATTTTACAGAAAGGAAAGAGCTCATACAACTTGCTCACAGTCAGCAAAGAAAAGCAGAGTCAGAATTTGAATCCACGCTACCTTGTGTCCGAACCAGGATGCTTTGTTGCTTGACTCTGCTAGCCAACATATTATGAGCTAGGTTACGAGAAAGGATCTACAATACTGAGAAGTGTTATGCCAATATAAGCCATTTGTATATGCTAACAAGTAAGTTTGTAGCAGTGGCCTCTTAACAACTAGCTCTCTTTAGTGAATCATGCACTCTTGTTACCTGCTTACAAGACTATTCTAGATATTGAGAAGAAATATTTAGTCTAGAATAGATAAGGGTGGAGTGTGCTTGCCATTGCCATGCAGATAATCCAAGTGGGCCAAGTATACAATATGTGTATTATCCTTATCCTGTTATCTTCCTAGTAATTAATTGTCCAAATGCCGGCTCTTTTCTCACTGTTATTAGCAAAAACATATTTAGGTTAGGCCAGCATGAAATTCACTAGCAGCCTGTCTGAAAGTCGCTTGGACAAAGAGAGAAATCGATATATGTATACAATTATCTACAAACTTAGTATCATAATTTTCACTTCCATGTTCTAATGTACTCACTTGTAAAACAAAGATAGCAAAGCTCCTTCACTATATTCGTGAGGATTAAAATGTAAATGTAGAGAACCCTCTACAGTGCCTGCTATATATTCGGAGATCAATAAACCATAGCATATTGTGAATAGCAACTGTGATGAAGGTTGTAGTTTTTTAAACCAAAATATCCATAAAATAATGTCAAAAAAGTATGGCCCATTCTTCATATATTATGCAAATATTTAATTCATATCAAGTGTGGCCACCATGTTTAAGAGAAGGCCTACATGACAGGACTATACAGAATACACACAAATTTAACACGTATGGGGACCATAAATTGTATGTGTCAAAGTCTCTATTGTACATAGACTGATTTCTATGTCAATACATACTGTACATATGGTTCTCTGAATTCTTTTTCTGAATTTATTTTCCATTATTAATCTGAAATATAAACTTCACTCATTCATACTGAGCACTTACAATGTGCCAAAGAGCCGTACTGAACATTAAAAAAAAGTAATATGTACCCTATGTCCTCAGGGGACTAAGTCTGGTGAAAAGAGAAACATCGACGGATAATTATAATCTAAGGAAAGAAGTGCTAATAGAGATATTTATAACACAATATGGCACTAATGAAGAAGACATGGATAAGTGAGTGCCATGTTCTGCTAGGGGCATTAACACGGGAAGAAAAACGTAATCTTTGCTAAATTGGTTTGCTCCCCAAATTCATTTATTTTGTTTCTCAGTAAAAATTGCTGTAATAGAAGATAAGAAATGTGGAGGCAAAACAGAAATACGCATAGGCCAGTCCAGAGAAGGAAGAGAAAGGCATTAGAAAACAGAATCAAAGAAAATTCTAATAGACCAAAAAAAAAAAGAATTCATCTAGGAGTTCTTTGGACAAAAAAGCGCATACTTTCATCTCTTCTGTCACTCTCTATGCCTCTTTTTTTTATTTTCAATATATCAAGTGCTTTGAATACATTGCCTTACTCAACACTAACAAGTCAATGAATTAGAAATTAACAATCTGGTTACAAAACTGTAAAAAAAAATAAGGTCTAAGTTTTGGCCAAGTCTACAAAGCTGTTTAGTGGTAGTCAGTAGTCAAATTCAGGTGTTTGTCTCTAAATACTTTATCTTAAATCACTTTCCTACACAACTTCAGCACACTGAAACATGAGAAAACAGGAGCACATTATTACTAGAATCACGATAAATTCTATAATTCTATAATTACCAAAAACCTTTTTAAAAATTCCTAATTTTATTTCTACCTTATTTATGGTTCGCTTGTTCAATGACAAATAAAAAGATAAGGAAGTAAGACTTAGTTAGATGTATGCTTTGTACATACATTCTTCTACATATATATGTACCTTTGTACATAGATTTGTACAAATTTGAGAAAGTTTTAAAGCACTAGGGTCTGAAACAGCTAGTAATTGTTTCCACTGGCATTTTCAATTACAGTGGATAATGTTTAATTAAAACTTAATTAAAATATTATTTTGAATTTGTACAATGCATCTAAGAAATTTAAATATTGACAGAGCAAATAAATTATTAGCTTTCACACTGAGAAACACAATAGTTAAAGAACTTGGGCAAGAACACACAGTAAGTTACCAAAAGAGCAGATAAATTCATGAACGTTTGTGAATTCAATTTAGTTATTAAATTCTTACTGGAAAATCAGGAAGAACTTGGAATTAACTAAGTTGTGGTACTTAATTACTTTTCTTGAAATATCAAATTCATGAAATAAATCTGTAAGATAATCTATTTTTGACCACATGAAAAGAACGTATGTAGTATTATGTGAACGCTTCATCATACTCTAGGTAAAGAGGTAATTAGTGTTAAAAATAAAGCTGCAGAAGGTACTTTGTAAAATAAAATCGGGCATATTTATTCATCTAGTAATACTAATTAACTCTCTTCAAGTGGATATTATTATGATTAATGGATCATGACTAGAGAGTAGTTTATGAAAAAAATACACACACCTGAGTACTCAAAATTATTAGCATGATTTCACCACAATTCTAATTTTCACCCTTTCTTGACTTAAATTTCCATTTTATTGGTTCTTTGAGGAAAACGGAAAAATCACTCAATGCTAAGGCACTCTCTTTTAAAAGGTCATGGAAAGAATAAAAAGAGGCAAACTTTAGTGAAAAGATTGTGCAACTTCACTCCTCAGAACAACTTTGTCAATGAAATTTCCACTATTTGGCAGCTGCACTTCGAAGGATTCAGCAAAATTTTAGACACATGCTATGAAATGATATGGAAAGAGGGAACCATAGAGAGAATTAGTCCAACATCTCTATTTTATATGGAAATCTGAAAGCCGGTGTAGTAAAGTGATTTGTCTCATATACATGATTGCTTGCGATACTCCTGATTTGCTTTCTTTCAGTTTATTCTATTGGTCAATGTTTCTCTCTTTAGTCAGTTGGCATTTTGGGTTTGAGCATATAAAGAAGCATTAGAATATATCTTTTCAATATGTAAGAGGAATGTCTCCTGAAACAATGTTTCTGACACCCACAAACAAATACTTTTTAAATCAGGAGACCCCAACCCCCGGGGCCGTAAACCGGTACCAGTCCATGGCCCGTTAGGAACTGGGTTGCACAGCAGGAGGTGAGCAGTGAGCAGGTAAGCGAAGCTTTATCTGTATTTGCAGCCACTCCTCAGCACTAGCATCACTGCCTCAGCTCCACCTCAGATCATCAGGCATTAGATTCTCATAGGAGCACTGGTCCCTGGTGCCGAAAAGGTTGGTGATCGCCAATTTAGTTTAATAGTGAAATATGTGCAGTAGCTCACAAACTTGAGTGCTTATCTACAGCATGAAGACTGCTCAACTAATAACTCCCGATCAGATTATGTCCATAATTACAACTGTAACAAGAGGTTGCCAATCATGAATCTACCCACGGTAATATTAAAAAACACTCTAGATTCTGGTAGAAAAGCAGAGAATACACTTATTTGGTAAAAGTAAAAGTCATCAGGTTATAATTATTGTAGATTACCAGATTATTGAGCACAAAAAATAAGTAATATCATTTCTTCTTTAAATTGTTTAAGAAACAGCCCACATTTCATATTTACTATGATACCACCACTAGAAAACATTTAAACTGCTTTTAGGAGTATCAGTCAATAGATGAAAATTGTCCTCCATTTGTTATGTGACAAAATTATCTCCTATTTTATTTTAGCATATATTCTAGACTCATATGAAACACTGTAATTGTGTTTGCCTGATTTCCTCTTTAAATTAATCAAGTAGTTATCTTTGAGGTCAATTACTCAGAAGATAAGCCCCCAAAGTTCAAATAGTTTAAAATGATTAGTTTTAAAGACTAACATTTTAAACTAATGGACAAAGCAAAGAAACCTAAGTAATGCTATACAGAACATTTCTTTCAAGCAATCATTTCTATAAGCTCATATTATTTTCCTCTATAGGAAAAGAAATGAAACAAATTCTCCTGCAAATTTTGCTAAAAGCTTCTTTTTTATTTATTTTACTCTCTCATCTTTTTTTTTTAAATCAATGTGATTCTCAGATTACTTGAAAGGAGCTTTGGAACACAACACTGATAATTGTAATAGTGGATTATTTATTTATTTTGCATGGCACAACAGATACAGTTATCATTTTGTGTATTAGTGTGAGTGTGTGTGTCTATATCTATATATCTGTTTGTACTCTAGTTTTACTTTAAAATGTTCTGCAGCTTCAACGAGGTATACGTTATATTCAAAATCACTGTACACATTTAATATATACAATTTGATGAGTTTGGACATATGCATACATCGGTGATATCATCAACACAATCAAGGTTATAAACATATTCATTACCTCCAAAAGTTTCTTAGTGTTCCTTTGCTTTTCTTCCACCCTATTTGTGAGTTTATTCATTCTATAAAACTTCACTTAACCTGATCATTTCATTAATAATATTTTATTGCTATCCTCATGTTTTACATTTTCAAAGTACTTGAAATCTATTTTCTGAATTTATCCTCTTGGAGTCATGGCGAAATCCACATAAGAAGATAAAATTATTCTCACTTTGTAAATAAGAAAATAAAAAGGCCGGGGGTCAAGTGATTTCCTGAAGTTCTCATAGCGAGTCAGTTACCATGTTTTGCATAGAACTGAATACAGTGGCTCTCCTAGTTTAATTTTATAGCATTCTTCCCTATGACATTATAATTGACACCAAAACTGGACAAAACTCACATAAAAATCAAATATATAAAATGTGATAATACAGTTAAGACAAACTATAATAGCTTAAAGCAATATTTCACAGCTCTTTCTTTTAGATGTATATGGAGAAGGGGTATTGTTTTTTTAAGGTCAAATTGAAGATCTAGTCTGGAAATTTGTTTTGTCTGAAAAGGAAGAAAATCTTTACTGTTAAATCTCTATTTTACTGACAACAACATGAAGCATGCTGGAAAGTCAAAGACTTCAGAGATTTTCCTTTTTATAAGTATTTTTCCCAGCTCCCAAATACTCAAAATTGTTCAAAGGTTCTTTGAAGATCGAAAAGGAAATACATTATTTCCCCATTTTTTTGCATTTTTAAAAGTATTTTGAAATATTTTTTCAAAGATAAATTTATAATGTGGATAGTTTCTCTATGTTTTCTATAAACCTTAAGAGAGGTAATGATTTTATACCTAACTCCATTAATGGCACAATGACACAGATTTAAAGCTGCTGTTCAAAGCTTTTCTTGATGTGTTTCTTGAGCTACAGTAGAAATTATGGAGGAAAAACAACCTCTAAAACAGTTTATACTGTTTTTGACTTATTTATATGCATTTAGAGATTATGTGTTGTGAGGCTGGAGAATATCTTAAAATTACAGAATAAATACTAAAAGAAATCCTGAAGCAGTTTAAAGGACAGTTGAAAATAAGGGAAGTTGAGAAAAAAATCTTTTAAATTATTTAAAGATATGATATGGCAATCCTCCTCTTCTGTTTATTTTACAGACATATTCAAAATTCTTATTTTCTTTTCCTGGGATATGGCTTGTATATACAAGGGCTTGACAAAACTATTATTATATAAGCAAGGCTAATTCTGCTTATTCAATTGCTCTCTACTGTTTCAAAATATTGACTTAAATTAACTCACTCTTTGGTCTAATAGATAATGCAATTCTTGTGGTGAATTTTTTATAGTGGTCTAAAATTTTTTCTAAAAGGGCTGAAGGAAAAAAATCTTTTCACATTTTATATATGAGTTGCCCTTAATAATTGAGTAAACATTTTATTGACCAAAATCTACAAGTAAATGCAAAAGGGTAGTACAAAAAGAACAGTAAGAACTTCTATCATATCTCTTAAAGACCACTTAATTGTTAATATCCAGGTAATGACATTGGATAATAAAGCATTTGAGCATGCCTTTCTTGACAGCTTGGAAAAACGAATCAAAATGTTATAATCACCAAGATGTTAGTCTGGAAACGGCTGCATTTCATTTTTATCTGAAATGGTGCTTTTACCTCCATCATGTTTCTAGCAGCCTTCTTTTTCTTTTCTTTTTATTATTAAAAAGTGGCATAATATGTATATATATACACACACACACATATATACACATATATATACACATATATATGTGTATATATATATACACATATATATACACATATATACACACATATATATATGTGTATATATATGTGTGTATATATATATATATATATATATATATATATATATAATTTCCAAATATGTGGTGTGTGTCTGAGTGTGTGTGTTGTTATATGTATGTGTATACACATATTCTAAGTACTTTGATGGTTTAAAGAATTTTTTAAAATCCTTGATTGAAATAATTTTATTATAATTTGAATTCTGGACAATTCCTGAGTGTGTTTAATACAGTAATATTCATAGAGTAGACAAATTAAAGAATCTAGTCCTACTACAAAATATCTCCACATGAAGACAATGTGGATATGTAATTTCTTTCTTTAAAGGTATAATAAACTTGAGATTCAGGGTATGAAGTTGTTGTTTCCTTCTAATAACCTTATTTTTCATTAATTGAATAAATATGACTATAGCCATAACTGTTAAGAACCACCTTTCTCAACCACAGTCTGACTTCTGTGGAAAAGGGAAAAAATAAGGGGATTAGAGTAATTAGTCCCAATATTTCAGGCATCTTCGGAACTATTATTTGGCAATACTTGCAGATGTTTGCTCTATATAGCCCCCATGTATAATGCCTGAAGTTAAAAAAAAAAAAATGTTAAACTCAGTTAATGCCTCTAGCTTAATAATGTAATTAAATATAGAACTATTTGACTCCCCATTTTTATTTGTGTACACATCTCACTATTAAAACTCTACCAACTATTGCTTGTCATTTTGCTATAACTCTAATAAGACTTCATACCTTTCCAAAGACTCTTTTCAACCAAGGAGGGACAAATATATTTGAAAAGACTTCTTGGGAAGCATCATAATGTGGGCAGGACTAAATTCTAGAGAGCTATTACTTTTAAAGATCAACATTTATTTCTCCCTAAAAGACACTACAGATACCATCTCAGCTACTACGCTTTTGAGAAGTACTGATTCTTATAGACAATACACTTGCCACTGTGCAGCTACTTCAATTTTTAAAAATTTTCTGAATCTATTATACAAAATATTCAACTTTACTGAAATTGGGATGTAAACAACGAAGAAACATCGTATATGGGATTTACTTTCAAAGCCAGTATGTCCGGTAAG
This sequence comes from Pteropus medius, assembly GCF_902729225.1. NCBI lineage: Eukaryota > Metazoa > Chordata > Mammalia > Chiroptera > Pteropodidae > Pteropus > Pteropus medius. Next base: position 3,345,593 of record NW_024340699.1, read on the forward strand.
AATTACATGTTATTAAAAATAGGCTTTACACATTACCTCAGGCAATATACAGATTTAGCATAATCTCCATCGAAATCCCAATCTCATTTTTCACATAGAACAAAAACTCCTCAAATATGTATGGAACCACAAAAGACCCCGAATGGCCAAAGCAACCCTGACAAAAAAGAACAGAGCCAGAGGTATCACGCCCCAACTTCAAACTATATTCAAAGTTACAATAATCAAAACAGCATGCTATTGGCAGAAAAAGAAACACAGAGACCAATGGAACAGAATTGAGAGCCCAGAAATAAATCTACATATATATGGGCAACTAATTTTCAACAAAGGGCCAAAAACATACAGTTGACAAAGGAAAGTCTCTTCAATAAATAGAATTGAAAAAACTGGAAAGCCACATGAAAAAGAATAAAACTAGATTGCTATCTGACACCATATACAAAAGTTAACTCAAAATGAATTAAATATATGACCAAAACAATAAAATACATAGAAGAAAACATAGGCATTAAATTTGTAGATCTTGGTTTCAAAGAGGTTTTTGTGAACTTGACCCCAAAGGCAAGGGAAGTAAAAATAAAAATAAATGAATGGGATTACATCAAACTAAAAAGCTCCTGCAGAGAAAAATAAACCATGAACAAACAAAAAGGCAACAAATTGAATGGGAGAAGATATTTACAAATGATACTTCTGATAAGGGAATAATATCAAAAATATATAAAGAATACATACGACTCAACAACAAAAAACAATACAATTTAAAAATTGGCAGAGGACCTAAATAGACATTTTTCCAAAAAAGATATACAAATAACCAACAAGTACACAAAAAGGTGCTCAACATCACTAATCACCAGGGAAATGCAAATCAAAACCACAATAAGATATAACCTCACACCTGTTGGAATGGCTATTATCAATAAGACAGGAAATGACAAATGTTGGAGATGATGTAGAGAAAAAAGAACCCATGAACATTGCTGGTAGGAATGTAAATTGGTGAAGCCACTATGGAAAAAAGTATGAAGGTTCCTCAAAAAATTAAGAATAGAGCTACCATATGACCCAGTGATCTCTTCTGGGTATGTACCTGAAAAAAAATTAAAACACTGATTCATAAAGATATATGTACCTATAAATTCACTGCAGCTTTATGCACAATAGTCAAGACATGGAAATAACCTAAGGGTCCTCTGACAGATGACTAAATAAAGATCTGGGGGTGTGTGTGTGCGTATGTGTGTGTGTGTGTGATATAAATGGAATACTACTCGGCCATAAGAAAGATGAAATATTGTCACTTGAGACAACATAGACAGATCTTGAGAGTATCATGCTAGGCGAAATAAGTCAGACAGAAAAGCAGAGGAACCATATGATTTTACTCATATGTGGAATAAAAAACAAATAGCAACAACAAAAAAATAAAAATAAAAAAAACGAACTCACAGACATAGACATCAGAATGATGGCTATTGGGGGGAACAGGAGGGATGACAAAGTGGGTAAAAGGGGTCTAATATATGGTGACAGATAGAGTCTAGACTTTGGACAGTGAGCACACAATGGAGTATACAGATGTCATATTATAAAGTTGTATATCTGAAATTTCTATAATGTTATTAACCAATGTGATCCTCATAAATTAAAAAAATAGCAAATAAACTACAAAGTAAAAGTGTGGGCTCAGGTTTTGATTCAAGATGGCAACTACTGAACTCAGCTGTGCCCAGGAACACACTGAATCCATAGATACATATGGAACAACTTCCTCGGGAAAAAAAAAAAAACCACCTAAAAACCAGGTGAACAACTCTTAAGTAATGGGGAAATGGAAGCTGGTATGAGACTCTGGGACACATCATGCCATAAGCCTCAATCATGGCATGGCGACACACAGTTGGGAGGGAATTCAAAATCCTGAGTTTATTCCTGAAAAGCAAAGGGTTTGAATCCCACATCAGGCACTCCTGACTTTTAAAACCTGATCCTGAGAGGTGAGCCCCCAAAACATCTAGCTTTGAAATCCAACCGTTTCATGCCTGAGAGACCCACAGGCTCTGAGAAAAGGACTTGTGCACTCGGACTCACCTGCCTCAGGGCCCAATGGGGAAAGAGAGATGGAGGGACCTCAGGACTTTGTGTGGGAGAAGCCTATTTACTTATCTTAAAGTATCCAATTTGACACACATCTGGGGGCCCTGCTGAAGTGGTCTCAGGGACAGGCATCTTTAAACTCTCCCTCTGCCTAGCTCTAGCTGACAAACACCATCATTTTTTTTTTTAAAGTGTAGGCTCAGAACTGAAAATAACTGGTCAACCAAGTTTTAATCCAAAATAAAGGTGTACTATCTCATCTCTTATTCTACTAATTAAGCCTAAAATGACATGGTGGCCATAGGACACGGTTGACTTTTATTGTTCTTATTGTTAACCAACCCCTGAAACATTTTTACAAATTGTATATATGCTTTTATTAAGTCACATTATCCATTTCCTCCAAGTCGATGGGGTACCTGGCTGCAGTGCGGAGATGTGGTGTGGAGGGAAAAGTATTATTCTCTGCATAAAAAATTTCTATCCAAGATAAAGGGTTTTATTAAATTTTATATATATAACTCTTCAAGAATAGAACAGTAGAATCGCCGGAAGGTAATCCATAATAAAGAGACACTTTTTTAATAGCTTGGGTCTATAGCAGCCTGATATATCCATCAATCAATAAGCATGAATCGAGCATCTACTATATACAAAGTTCTATGCAAGATATAATGGTCAATAATATTTGTTGCTTTGCTCTTAAACAAGACAGGATCTCTGTTATATAAAGGTGTTTTCTGTTTTTATCAGCAGCAACATTTATTTTGTAATTCAAATTATGAACTCTGAAGAATCTGTGTCATGGCTATAGTCACCGGTATCCATAACTGCTGTTACATTCCTCAGCATATTCACCTATCTAATGAGTGTAAGTGTGGTTGTGCATGAATGATACTTATGACAAGTGATGAAGTTAAAACACAGTCCAGCAATATAGCTATGTTTTACTGTCATAAAAGACAAATGACAGTTCTATTCTTGAATTTAAGATATATAATATGACTTGCTGTGCTGCATTATTTATTCAGGATTTATCTGTGAAATCTTTAACAGAAAATATGTGCAGGCAGGATAACACTCATAAATTTAATAAATCACTACTGTGTCAGGAGGTCAAACTTTATCATAAATGTAGTTATAAACTTCTGCACTGGTGACAAGACCTCAATGTCATCATCTATAAAGGATCTTATTTCCTTATCTCAGTGGAATAAGTAGGTCCCTGTTTTGACTCTCATTGGGTTGTTCTGTACATAAAGTAGGAACGGAAACTTTGTAGTGTATCATAAGAATCTTAAAGAATTAGGGGCAAGGGTTATTAAGACCAAAATTTGGTCTTCCTTTCTGTAAATTATGTAACACAGACTATCAATAAAATTCTCAAATATTTATGGAATAAGACACAAATTATTAAAAATGTCAGCTAGATTTCTGTAAGGAGAGTGTAAAGATCAGTCCTTTATGCATTAATCTATCCTGTTCCATAAACTTCATATTAAACTTCTAACCTGTGGTGGCTATCTTATAATTTTTTTTTTAAATTCATGTTCATAAGGAAGAACTTAGTTGAAATAATGAGGTTACTTCAAGGTAAAGTTATTTCTACCAAAAATACAATGGCAATTCATGCTCTGAAATTAATACCATTATGGGCAATAATTGTACAAATAACATCTTTGTAGAAAAAATCAATTTTTTATGTACAAACAAGGGTAGTTCCTTCCTCAAAAGTGCATTAACACATTATCTTTATTTTGAAAATAAAATAGAGGAATACATGTATTAAAATTTGACATAAACATAAGGATTTTCTTAGACCTCCATTCAAGGAACTGGAATAATTAATGATTTTCAAGAATCTCATTTTAAAGAGATTTACGATCTCTGTGTCATAAATTTTTATGGAACAAAAAGTTAAAAAAATAAAATGCAGAGTATAAAATCAATAGGAAAAGAAAGAAAACATTTATAGAAATAAAAAGGTAGTACAACATATTTTTTAGTCCATGTTATTTCAAATTGACAAAAAAAAATAATTAAGGTGAACATAATGGATAGATATAAGAATAGAGAATATACTTTATTTTAAAGGAACTATGGACTATTTACAAAATTTGACCAAATATTAGGTCTTAGAAGAAACTTTTATAGATGCTAGGAAGTACACATTTTATAGGAATTATTCATAGTTCAAACTGCAGTCTAGTCAGAAATTAATTGAAAAACAGACATAAGTTATAACTGAGTAGAGAAAGAAAATGTCTCCCTGCTTACCTACTCTTAGGCCAAAGAGCAAATTTGAAACATAACTTTAGAGTATATATAAATATATATATATAATAAAAACAATATAAATCAGCATTGCCATGGTCAAAACACCAGAAGCATTCCTCTTAAAGATGGAAAAAACATAAAGGACCCGCTGCCAACATTATTGCACAGTACTGTCTTGGAAGCATCAGCCAACGCAATTAGTATGGGAAAAATATAAAGTATAAACAGTAGAGTATAAAAATAGATATGATTGTGTAACTATAAAACCCCAAAGAACTTAGAAGCTATTAGAACTACACAACTACTAGAAGCTAACATAAAAGAAAATTTAGATGACATAGGATTTGACGATGATTCTTTAGATACAACACCAAAGACACGATCATGAAAAAAAAGAACTGATAAGCTGGACTTCATTAAAATTGAAAATTTCTGCTCTGTGAAAACACTGTCAAGGGAATAAAAAGACAAGTCACAGACTGGGGAAATATTTACAAAAGACATATCTAATAAAGGCTACTATACAAAATACACAAAGACCTCTAAAAACTCAAAAATAAAAACCAATTATATAATATAAAAATTAATATACTATTATATAAAACAAGCACATATGTGTTATATAAAACACACACACATTCTGAAATACATTATGAGAAACCTAGAAATTTAATCGATAGGTAAATCACAAGGTTGCTGGATAGAAAAACATGGTAATTGATTACTTCACCTCCTTGAAATGTGCGGATTTTATAGTATGTTTTAAAAACTTCATTTTTTAAATATAATGTTAATAAGAGATTATCTTTTCCCTCTATTCCCTGTCGCTACATTTCCTCTGACCTAATACATAGGCTTGTATTTCTTACAAGATAGAATGCAGTGAAAGGGAACTGCATTTATTATTTATAACATAATTATTTCTATACTGGACTAAATTATTGTATCAAATTCACTATAGTCCATTATGATTATAAATGGACAAAATGAACTTATTTGGATGCATTTTTTCCATCCTTGTGTTTTCTTTCATTCCTCTTAATTTTCCTACTCTTTAGAATCCTTCTTCTTTCATGTCTTTTTAGTCTTTCAGACGTTTTTCACGTCCTTTATAACACTATGTTTTAGTTATAAAAAAAATGCTTAGGGTTGATCATTCCTAGATATTTTGGCTTAGTGAAAATGTTCAAAGTTATTACTATCTTTGAAAAATGTATTAAGTTTTCCTTTAAAAGAATTTAATTATGAAAAATGTCTTCTTGCCAAATTTATAATTTAAATAATACATTTTCTTGTATCATACTAATTATTCTGACATTTCCATTCTCAGACAGAAATAAAAGATCCTTGGGTTTCAAGTAATTTCTAAAGAAATAAGAAAGCTCTTCCAAATACATACATAATTAGCTGACATCTACTGACACGACTTCCGCCTTTAAGTTACTCAGTCTTGTAGAAAGATAATATCATAAAATATAAGACAAAATGAGTTCCAAACTACAAAGGAATAATAACAGTTTCTATCTGTTATGAGAGAATAGTCTCCCATTTAATGCTGTTGCTAGGATCAAGTGAGATAATGCACGACAATTGCTGAATACAGTACCTGTTGCAAGGTAGTATTCATTAAATGATAGTGCTAGGAATTATCTCATTGGTCTTTGTCTTGGTTTGGGTTCTCCAGAAGCAGATTCTAAGACAAGGATTTGAGGGTCAATAATTTATTCAGTAGGTGACCCCAGAGTACTTATATTACCAAGCTAGTTACCACTGTGAGCTTAGCCCTAGGGGGAGCTCAGGGCGATGGTGGTGCATATCACAAGATCACACATCAGAGCAACCTCCCACTCACATCCTATGGGGTGAGGAAACTAAGAGTATTTATCCAACTCAGAGGCTGCGGTTGGTAGAAAACAGACTCCCTGGGCATTAATTCTTTATACTTTTGGCTTGTCCTAAGCATGGGTTCATGTGTCCTACCCCAAAAGTCTTCAGGCAGAGAATTATTTATGTTCACACTAAGAAGCCATTTGTTCTTGAGGTGAATCCTAAGCACCCACAACGTCCTCTATACTCTACAATGGCTATAATTGTTATTACAGAAAACATTAAGAAAACAAACAAGGGTCACCCCATTTAATCCGAGAGTAAAGGCTTTCCCAAAAAGGATAACTGGTGTATAGTATTTGAAAAACAAACTTCTGGAAGTTAGAAGTTTGCCAGATAAAAAGAGAATATCGTGTTCAAAGGAGTAAAAGCTCTGGAGAGTATGGTCCTTTTGATAACTGAAAACAGTTCAGTTGGCCTAAAGTATGAGTTAGAGGTATAGGCCCTCTAGGGACAAAGACAAAGAGGTCACCAGGGCCAGATCACAAATAATGTCATATACAATACTACAGTATTAGGATCTTATTCTAAGAAAAATAGTAGTTCACAGAAGTATTTTAAGCCAGAGAGTCACAGAATCCAATTTGAGTCTTAGAAAGATTACCTTTCTGCTATAAAGAGGATAAAAAAGAAGTACTAACCAAAAATGAATAGAAAAGTTTGCCCTAAATTCCAAAGAGGTTATCAACAGTTTGGACCATGAAGACAAAATATGCCACAGGTACCTGCTAGGCTTAGGATTTAGCAGATTGACCGGGCCTACTCAGACGTGAGGACTTCTAAAGCCAAAGGAATAAAGGTCCTTCTATAGGGAAGAGTTTTGGTATCTAGTTATAAGATCCTAGGTGGTCAGATCAGTATGTGCTTTCTTAAAGATAAGACAAAAATTGGCCAGTAAAAATGAGATTTGACATTAAAAAAAAAATCACCAAAATGATTTGAGATTGGAATTATATTAATCCGTAGATGTTTGAAATAAAGAAATCTTTATATAAGTAGCAAGAAATCTGAAAATAGAAAAAAAAAAACAGTCCAATTAAAGCACTCAAGAAAAAAATAGCACTGGATATAGTACTAAAAATAAAAATTCTCAAAATATTGATACTAGCTATCTCTAGGCATGAGATCTGTAGTAATTGTTATTCTTTTGCTTGTGTGAGGTTTTTTTTTTTAATGGACATCTATATTTTGCATAAAAGCAACATTAAGAACTAAAACCAATATAGTACTCTACAGAATTATTCTATTTAAGGATTGTTAGTGGCATAAAAGGTCTAAGTAATATGGCTAAACGGTGATAAATATATTTTATCTTATGTCCTAGCTCTCGCACATTCACAGTTGCCTAGAGCACCGTGTTAAGAATGATTCTGAAGCTGCACTTGACCTCAGTAGCAAAGAGTGCTGTGATTGACTAGTGATACCTGTCATGGATGTAGAGTGTGAAAATTATGGTATGTCAGGTATTTGCCGCTTGTTCTCTAAATCAACTCTCTCATTTTACCAATGACAAAATGGAAAGGAAGAGATTTACTGCTAAAAATCATACTGAGTTCTAATTACAAATCAATTATATTTACTTCTAATTCAGTGTAGAAAAAAATATATGTCATGAAAAGTCTCATTCATATACAAACACGTCTTGTGGTAAATTTGCAAATAATATGAGAATCTTTTAAAAATGCAGAATTAAAAATGAATAAAAATAGTTCCCCTAAGTTGTCCTAATCACGGGATCATTTTTCCTATTCAGAATTCCACAGCCTGAGCTAAGTCCACCTGACTCTGAGATCTCATATTTATTTTTAAATCCACAAACTAGCATGCCCAGACACGAGGTATCATTTTCTCTAAATTAAATAAGAATCAAGATTCCGTCACTCTCCTAATGAAGACTCGTGCACAGCACCAAGCCTTCTGAAGTGTATTCAGGTGAGGATGTGTGATTTTAACATCTTGATTTGCTAAGGGACTCATTAAAAAAAATAAAAAAAAAAGTGTCCTAAAAAGAGCTCTTGAGATTCAACACATGATTAAACAAGGAAAAGCTGGCAGAACTCTGCATTTTTCTCAAAGGAGAGCAAAAGTACAAGGTTATTCATTCTAAGATGAGACCTGCTACTGAGTCATTTAACAATGAATACCGCAATTTCCAATGAAGATGGAAAGTAGTGATGTTTAGAAACGGTTATGACTGTTTTGGCACTCTGTGGACTTCATGGTCCAGACTGCTTTTCCTCTCAGGATGAAGATCTGATCTTACACTTAAGTCTGTAAACATTAATCTCTGCTTGCATCACTTAAGTGATGAGGTGTCTCCTATTTGTCCTTTAGCTCTCAACTGAGATGCCACTTTGTTCAGGAAGTTCTTCCTATCCCCCAAACCAGGTCTTGTGTCTTTCCTAAACATTTTCTTAATGTTCCTTATTTCTTGGGTAACAGCATATATTGGTGTACAGTAGAACCCCCTTATCTATGGGGGATATGTTCCAAGACCCCCAGCGGATGCCTAAAACTGTGGATAGTACTGAACTCTATATACATGTTTTTTTTCTATACAAACATAACTATGATAAAGTTTAATTTATAAATTTGGCTCTGTAAGAGATTAATAATAATAATAAATGATTATAACAATATACTTTAATAATAGTTATGTAAATGTGGTCTCTCTCTCAAAATACCTTATCATACTGTACTCACCCTTCTTGTGATGATGCAAAATGATACAATACCTACGTGGCAAGATGGAACGAGGTGAATGACGTAGATGTTATAATGCTCTGTTAGGCTACTGTAAGTGTTAAATACAACTGCAATAGCACAACAGTCTATCTGATAACCAAGATGGCTACTAAGTGACTAATAGCTGGAGAGGGTATACAGCATGGAGACGCTGGGCAAAGGGATTATTCATGTCCCAGGCGGCCCAGAGTGGGCCTCATTAAAGCTCAGTACCATACTCAGAACAACACATTTAAAACTTGTCGTTTATTTCTGGAATTTTCCATTTCATATTTTCAGACCAAGGTTGGCTGCAGGTAACTGAAACAGATAAAGAGGACTACTATATTACCCTACCTTTTCATTTGCATTTCTTCTATACCACATTATAAGCTCTGTGAGGGTAGAAAGCATATCTTTCATCTCTGCTGAGAATTCTTCCATGCCTGCAATGTGTGATTACTGAATACATATAAATAAAAGAACAAGTGAATGAATTACAGACTTAACCGATTAGTGAGCTATTAGGAATGTAAATGTCCTAATTTCATCTCACTATTGGCTCTAAATTTGCCATTAATTTACATGGGGCTCATGGGAAGTGAGCATGGAGAGAGCATTATTCTCGAGCAATCATAGAAATATTATGAAGGAGAAAAGCCCTTTCCATCCTGACTTGTTCTCAAGATCTAAAGTATCACCTATATGCAAAAATTGAGACAAAAACCTAACCTATTCCTCTGATGGTCATCAAATCAAAGGGGTAATGTATTGATTTGGGATGCTAATGTTCACAACAGTCAGAGCAAGTAAACCAATAAAAACTGTCAGTACTGTATATAAATTCCATTAACTTGCACATTTTGAAGTTGATAAAAACAAGTAAAATTGGCTTTGCTTCATTTCAGAGTAATTACTGTACTCAAAACTTAGAAAGTCAATAAATGCATTTCAATGTATATGATACAATAATCGCGCATTATGGTCCATTTTCAAACAAATCATAATTACTGTCTGAATATGACTCAAATCACCAAGGGACTTTCAGAAATGCTAAATTACTTGCAATTGGAACATGCTAAAAATGCCATGCCATTTACCATACAGAACAGATGAATGATGAGCCAAACTTAGAAAATGTAATTCACTGTAAGTGATGTTACTAAAATGCTTAACAGATGGTATGGTCACTAAGGTTACACAAGGCCTGTTTATTTAAAAAAAAAACTTTCTCATTTTTAGATATTTTCAGGAATTTCTAATTGAATGGTTTCAAATAGTTTAAACCTTCTCTGTTCTGGGAATATTAATTCAATCAATCCAAAATTCTGGTGTGTTTTTTTTTTTTTTTTTTTTTGCACAGGATGCAGGAATCTTTCCTCTGGCCATTTAAGCCATTTGAGCTCTCTAAAGTCTTTGAGTACACGGTTTTTGTTTGTTTTTATTTAGTTAACATATTCTGAGAATCTACTAAATACCAGGCCCTGTGCCAGGATTGGTTAAAAAGAGTTGAACGACACTATCCCTACTCTGAAGGATTTAATGTTTTAACATAAGATGACCACTGGTGACTAAAAGTTGAAAATATGAGTGTTTTATCTCAGTGACTGCAGGAAATGTAATTTGGTGTACAGCTATTATGGAAAATGGTAATATTAAATAATTAAAATTAAACGGTACTATTAAACAATTAAAATTAAACTACCATTATGATTCAGCAACCCCAGATACACACCTTAGTACCAGGTAGGTTCCTGTAGATGTTTAATCCATGACATTAGAGAAATTTTGGGCAGAAACTGTGAAGTGTTTATTGAAGATCAAAAGAGTTTGATATCCTTCAGAAATCTAAGTGTCACAGCAACTGACAAAATTTAAGGAGACTGAGAGATTGAGGGGCAGGAAATAAAAAGTTTCTGATATACCATTTATCAGATTAAAATTTTTCTGAATTCTTAGCTTTATAAGAATTCTTATAATGACTGATTTGAATTTTATGATTTTTTTCTGCATCTAAAAGTGGTTTTCTATCTTCTTTATTTTAGAAATTTGGGGTGTAAGTTTGCAAGTATGATTAGACTATAACTTTATTCTTCATGTCATTCTTGCCTTGCTTTTGCATCAATTTTATACTTGCCTCATAAGGTAATTTGGAAATATTTCTTATTTTTCTATTATCCTAATATTTTCTTTGAGATACAAACTATCCTTTCTTTTAGAGTTTGGACAATTTTTCTGTAAGTCTATCTAGAGCTGGTATTGTTAATATCATGGGTTGATTTTCAGCTATGGATTCATATTGTTAATTAGAAGCTTATTCAGATTTTTTTGTATTTATGTAAAATTATGCATCATTTTTGTATATATGGCTTTTCTTTCTATTGTTTTTTTAAACACTAAATAAATTATGCATTTTTTTCTCTTTCTGATGCTTTCACATTTTCCTATTTGTTTTGTTGTTCTAAAGTTTCACTACATTGTGTCTTCATGTGGATGTATCTTTATTAATTCTCCTTTTTTTCATCAATTTTGAATAATTGTAACTACTATCTCCTTGAATATTGACTTTAATTTTTTATCTCTGTTCTCGCTTTTTAGAAATTCTGTTAGACATAAGTTGTAATATCTCGTTTATGTTTGAAAAAGTGTTTGTTATATCGTGCCCATCGTTTTCTTTACTTTGGTTCTTTCATTCACTAATATCCTCAACATTTAATACCATTGATTCTGGATAAATCTTATTTCTCTAAGGGCATGCATTTATTTATCCATGAATACATACATTAAATACGTGTTGATTGACAGCTGAGTATTTATTAGGTATCATGTAAGGCATCGGAGATACAATAGTAAACAAAACCAATATATGTTCTGCTCTCATGGAAATTAAAGATGCCGTAATTCTTCTTGTTGCTAGGTTTTTGCCCACACCATGATAATTTCCTTAAGATAGACTCTAGACATATAGAATATGTCTATATAGATATTTTTCATGGTTGAAAAGTGATAATATGCTAACATTTTAATATTATTGTCAAATTTTCATGCTGCAAGTCCGTTCCAATCTATATACAATAGCCAATTTTAGGGACAAGAATCCTATCCCATAATAATGTATGTATTTGTGAGTGTGTGTGTGGTATATATGCATATACATGCATATAGTCAGTGAAAGTGTCTTTTGTTCTTTTTTTTCTTTCAGATATTCTCAAACATTTTCTAAATTTTTTTTAGAGTAAAGAAAAGGAAATCAATATTAAATCAATCATTCTAGCTACTTCTTAGCAGTTCAAATGAATTTATTGAGTAAAATACGGCTGTTAGATTACTGAGTTCCATTAATCCATATTATTTCTTTAATTCGCCACAACACAGAAAATTCATCGTTAATTAGAATCTACAACTTCTTTGCAAATCCTAAGAGCTATTTCACTGATATACTGGATCGAGAAAAGTCTAAATAAGAATCCAGGGTACTTCATTTTAGAAATATTGCCTGACCGTTACTCCAATTTAAAATTATTTAATATTAAAAGTTTGATATTTTTAAGGAAGTAAACTCAGTCTCACTTTAAAATGTTGTCAAGAGGCCAGTCCTTAAAAATATGCCTAAACAACTAGATAAAAATCTTATGTAATGGGAGTATAAGTTGTTTCTTTGAACAAGGGCTGATAAAAAGTTTTTATTAATCAGACTACACTTCTCTTGCAATATTTCTAATATTTGGATTCAAAGTCCTTTTTTCAGTGGTATGATAAAAGGAAAATATCAGGCTAACCAAATCCTGCAAAATCTCAAATTTTATAAGCGGATTCCTGCCGTTGAACTTCATGAAGTCAAGATCCCCCAAATGTTTGCAAGGTTAGTAAAGTGAAAGGAATTGGCATTAGCTTGTTTTGGTCTACCTAAATTGTACTCCTGACATCCTATAAGTAATTTTATTTAAGCCTGATTAAATAATAAGTCCAATAGAAGTATTAATGTCAGAAAATTATGTGAACGACTATGGAGAGAAATGAATTTAAGTGGAAAGAAGAATGGTTCTCTTCCACTGAACTCATGGAGGGGGATGGTGGGGTGGTCACTAGGTGCTGTAGATTCATGCATTCCTGAGGTTCATCACAGCATCAGCAGCATGGGGATAGAACCAGGAGGTCATAGAGAATGACCTGTTCCATAAGACAAGTGAGCAACAATTTGAGACCTCACTCAAATCGTTAATAGTCACTCAAAGGGGAACTAATTTTAGCCTATTAGCCACTGAAAGTTCATGGTATAAAAATATGGGTTTTATCAGATTTTTCTACACTGAACTTTTCCCAATACTGACTTATTTTTATCTAGTAGGAACCAGGTCTGAGCCAGAGTTTATCATCTTCATTATTTCTGAGTTTCTTGTAAGCACCATCTTCTCTACAGAATCTTCACACTGCACTCTCCCAGTCTACACCTGCTATTTCTTTCCTTTCAGCAGCTCATAACAGCTCTTCAAGTGTGAGAGGCATCTTAACACGCTGGTAAGTGATAGAGAGATTCCAAGGTTGGGAATGGGGATGAGAGAGGGAGAGGAGGGAGGAGAGGGAGGGAGGGAGGGAGAAGATAATCACACAGATTAGCCTCTCTTACTAAAAATAAGATGTGTGCGATACTCTGAAAAGAAGAGACTTTAACTGCTGGATCAAAATTTCCAAATGGAGTGTGTCACTCTAGGACATCAGATTTTGCAAGAGAAATTACTTAACAAATACCAAGGACACCAGAGTATGCAGGTCCATTTTATGTCAAATACAAATTACACAGGGAAATTAATCATATATCCTAATAGATGACTATTATCTATTTTCATTTGAAAATCTAGTACTTACAAAAGGTCATGGTTTTGCCCTTTGTCCCTCGCCGCTTTGCGGAAAAGAAATGCTCTAGCGTTGGGTATTGTGTTAAACTGCTAAGATTCTGAAATGTGAATATGTGAAGTATATTGGCCTGCAGAGTAGGAACAAGTATATTCCCATGTCAGTTGGTGTGTGAGGGGATATCATTTTCTCATCAAGCCGTGAATGATAAAGCACTTTGTATTAAATTTACACACAGATCTTGCTTAAAAGTAAACACCAGAAAAGGGCAAACTCAAAGGCAGAAGAGTAGCCTATGATCATAATTAGGGTTTTTTTTTCCAAATGAACTTTCCCGTTCTTAAGTAAAACTTATGTTCATAGGCCCCTCCTCCTTAAGAGTAGTGGTCTCTGGTAGATCTCAGAGTGAGCCTGAAAAAAACAAAAGCAAACAGTTTGTTGGGAATTTGGATGAATGCGTTTTTCTCATGAAGTCAATTCTGTATAGAAGTGAGTAATGTGATATCTTATATTGATCTCATAAGAGTACATTTTGAACAAATTTTATAAGAAGCTCCAGAAAATACTTCATCTCAGGTAATAGGAAGAAAGGAGGATTGTTGAATTTATATTTTCCTGAGTCACATATACTTTCGAATATTCAAGACAGAGAACATCCCCAGTTACTTAAAGATCACCTCAGCATCTTGCTCTACCAAGCTGTCTAACTTTGAAACTACAGAAAATATAGGTTCTTATCAGGACTAGAAAAAACTTAGAAGCAAAAGAGACATACGAAATTAGTAGGGTATCCAAAAGAAATTAGCAAAACCAGTATATTTCAAACATTTTCCATTGGGTTATGATGCATATGTAATATACATAAAATACATATAATATGTAATATATAAAAAGAAAAAATATATATTATATATACCATTATGAATATATATATAATACACACATATTTACCTTTGCTCTGTGTGCAATACTAACATATTTTCTTTCATTTTTATTCTATTTCATTTTAAAATTGCTTTTGACCCATCGAGTTGCTATAATGACAACTTATGTGACACTAATCTTTAAATTTGTTGAGAATGAAACACTATCAAATTCTTAAATTGTGAAGGAAGTGTTCATTACAGAATCATTATGCTATACTTTTTATGATAGGAATACAAGCTTAAATTTATACAGATATTTCTCATGGACCAAAGATATAGTATATAGCATTATGATTAAAATTCTTTTTTTTTAAATTTTTTAACTTATTTTTAGGCGAGGCCACCCTTGGTTGACCTCACAGATTGCAAGGACCTTGTCAGTTTACAATCCCTTATTTTTTACACCTACATCACCTGGTCTTCCTAGGTGGTCTCCCATTCAAGTACTAACCAGGCCCGACCCTGCTTAGCTTCTGAGATCAGACGGGATCGAGTTTGTTCAGGGTGGCATGGCCATAGACTGATTAAAATTCTTAATTTTGAGTCAGTCTCATCTGGCTTTAAATGCCCACTTATTTACTATCTCTCTAGTCTTGGGCAAGTTATATATATGTCTCAATTCTCTCATTCTCTCATATGTAAAATGGAAATGAGTATGTTACCTCACAGTATAGTTGAGAAGTTAAAATGAAATTATACACACATATATATAAAATATATATGTACAGTTAATTAGAATATGGTAAACAATAGATGGTAGCTATGATTAATGTCATAAAAGTTTCGATTTACTAATAGATTCATTGGAAAGTTTATTGCAAAGTTAAAAATTAAAATTGTTTTTCTGTTCTGGGTAATGGAGTTTTAGCATTATCAGTTAATACAAAAATGTCAGTGAATTTTCTGTTGAATTAAATTATTTAGTTTACCTGAATAAACATTTTTCTAATTTAGTTACAACATATTGATTAATGAATGTAAAGAGACTTGGTATAAAAAGGAAATTACCTTTAAAATATTAGATGCTGTAAGAAATTAAAGATTATTTGGAAATGAAAATTTATAATCTCTGAAATCATGATGTTAATGGGAAAACAGAAATTCATTTGTGAATTATAATATACACATTTTTATGATAGAGAATAACTATTTTAGGGTGAGAGGCACTAAGGTTTTGAGTGCCAATAATATCTGCTCTCTCACTCTCAGTGAATAAATATGTAGCCATATATATACAGATATATACACACATATATACATCATATATATATATACACACACACACACACATATATATACATATATATATATATATACACACACACACACACACACACACATATATATACTTAGAGAGAGAGAGAGATGGATTGATAGATTGACATAGCAATTAGTACAATGCTTGGCACATTGATGACAACAATAATAACAAGTTTGATAAGGCACTTCATAAACCTGTTTAGCCAATTAAGGCTAAAAAAAGAGAGTAGAGTGCCTGGAGGAGACACAGAAATACCATAAGGAAACAACTACTACATTCAGGAAATATCATTTATTATATTAATTCATCTCCAGGGACTTATTTTAATTTCAAGCTGATGATATCTGCTTCTCTGCCAGAATGGTAGTTAGATGTTAGCATCTCCTCAATTATGTCAACATAAATGAATTTTATAGAGTACTGATGCAGGAATAATTTTCCCCTGCTCTCTTTCCCCTTCTGTTAGGGAATTTTCTTTGTGAGAAACTAATAATTATGTAAACTTACATCATTATGATTTCTTTTCTTGCCAAACGTGTGCCAGGCAGCATAAAGGCATCCTCACATAACACACAATTGTTATTCTTTACATGATATGAGCGCTTGCACCATTACATTTTGATGGAAATTTTTAAAAAGGCATTTCACCATTATGATTATGGTATCATTATTATTATTATTATTATTATTATTATTATTATTATTATTTTGCTTTAGGTCTTCTTAAAGTAGAAACTGACAGAAAACAAAGAATAATAAGTTGCATGTACTTGGTTTTTACTTTGCTTTCCGAATGTAAAGGAACACTGTGATAGTTAATTTTATCTGTCAATGTGACTGGATCATAAGATGCCCAGATTATCTGATTGAATATTATTTTGCAGTTTGTCTGTGAGAATATTTTTTAACAGACCGAGTAAAGTGAGTTGCTTCCCCCAGTGTGGGTGGGTACCATCTCATCTGCTGTGGGCCTGAATAGAACAGAAAG
The DNA here is from genome assembly GCF_902729225.1 of Pteropus medius. NCBI lineage: Eukaryota > Metazoa > Chordata > Mammalia > Chiroptera > Pteropodidae > Pteropus > Pteropus medius. Next base: position 3,362,613 of record NW_024340699.1, read on the forward strand.
TGGAGGAAGACTGAATTTGCTCTCTGCCTGCCTGCTGAGCCAGGACACTGACCTTCTACTTCCCTCAGTATGCTTGGTTCTCAGGACTTCAGACCTGGACTGGAATCTACATCACTGGCATTTTGGCTCTCAGGCCTTCGAACTGCACCACCAGCTTTCCTGCATCACGGGGCTTCTCAGCCTCCACGGTCACATGAGCTGGTTCCTGATAATTAATCTCATTTTATATATATCTCCTATTGGGTTCTGTTTCTCTGGAGAACCCTAACTAACACAAACACATATAACATGGAGCATACTCCATCCCAAGTCTACTGACAAAAGGAGCCTAAAGTAATAAAAGCTGAAGGACCACTTTACTTTTTCCCATGTTAAGAAACACTTTAGATGATGGAAATCATTTCTTAAGAGATAAAGTCTCAGTTCGAAATTGCTGAAAATTTACAAAAGTCTGGGTTTGCCCCAATAAAAATGCTTTGACTTGAATTATATATCATTGCTTACTGCTTTCTCAAAGCAAGGCCGCTGACAGATGGAACCTTAGTAGGCTAAGGTGTATGAATTAATCTAGTTTGTGGCTTAGGGCAGAGGAAGAAAATTAAAGCAAACCTTTCATAAATGATGACATCCATTACGTGTCTGCTGACATTCGAAGACTCTCTGACAAAGAGCACAGTATAATTGCAATGACACTATTTTCTTTCATCATTCAACAAATAAACTACTGATTTTACTCACTGTAACCAACTTTTGATTTTTCTTTACTGCATGCATGCTAACGACATCAAAAAAAAATCCCCCCTCCTTTTTTTTTTTTGTAAAGTCCTTTCGGAAACTGCAAAGGCAACTGAGATCTTTGAAATGATAGAAAGTTTCATTGCCAAGCAAAGTTTTGCCTGTAATAAAAGTATGGGCCATCTGGGATCTTGGCAACAAATCTGGTTTGCTGCTCTTGGAATAAGAAATTCTTCTGTCATTGTAACCCATAGGCATCAACTGACATAAAAGATGCTGTCAGCAATCTTCAAATAATTCTTGCCCACTGGCTTAAAAGTCACCAATTAAAGTTTTCTCAAGAGATTATTCTACTATACAGGCAATCTATGGCTTGATAGCAAAAAATCTTAGGGATATTTGAATAAAATTCAAGCATAAATTTCACTTTTTTGAGAAGAAAAATGTTCAACTGAATAGTTTGACAATAAGGACTTTATAAATGCTTAATTAGTGAAATACTTGACTCACATGAATAAAACAAATGTTATTATTCAAAGTCATCCATTCAGCCACCTCAAAGTGCTATCTAAGGTGGCTACTAAACTAATACAGTGAAGTATTCATGGCAATGAAAAATTGGACTTACCTGTGCTGAAGAAGTGCTTCTTAGTGGTGAACCCTGTTGTCTTCTCTGAAGGTAAAAAAATGGCACACGGGAGAAGTGTCAAACTTTTCTGAAGGTTAATTATTCTTCTTAAATGACTTTAAAGTTGATTTGTGGATTTCTCTTCCTTTACTAACTCTCAGATTATGGATGACCTGAAATCTGACAAAAATAATGTGTGAGTAAAGGAAAGGCTTCAAGTTCAATTCCATCAACAAGTCTGGCAGGATCCTGTTGATTATTAATGGGTATTAATGTCCAACAAATAAGTTTTTCCAATTTTTATTTTATTTGCTACTTTTGTGAGCTAGCATTTTTTATCACTGTTATCGAAAAAGCAATTAAAAGCAAATGGATGTAAAAAAATGGAATACATATTGCCAGAAGAAACATCATCCGATAATCTCACCTTTAAAATAAACATCATTGACTTTTTAAAAAATAACTGTACTTTGGAGTTAAATTGAGGTTTAGTTTTCATTTTGCTTTCCCTAAATTTGTTGGAGCTCTATAAAAATGAGAGCAACAGAGATGTAGCTCTTTGTAGTGACAGCTTTCCATCCATGTGAAGGACATTAATCTCCAGTTCATTAAAATAACCTGCACAAGTATGTTCCCTATACTTGGAAAACTGTCTACTTTTTGCCTCATTCATTATTTTGTGTAGATTTCAAATCAATCATTAATTTCTAGGTAAAGTGTTTTATGACTACTCTTACTCAGGCAAATTTGCCTATATTTTCACATGACCAAATACCAGCCCTTCATAGCACTTATCATAGATGCAACCTGACAGATTTGTGTAAATTTAACTGCTACGTTCATGGCCTGCAGCATCCATGAAAGCAGGGGCTCACCGTTTTCCTAGGACCTAGAAGAACTGCTGCACATGGTGGGATGTTGCTAACTCTTTATTAAAGAATAATGAACTTACCAAATTGAAAGCTTCTTAAATGTGACCAAAAAAAAAGCAGCATATTTCTGTGGTGAAGATTAACACTTAAGACCCTGGGCGACCATGGCCTTCAAGCTGCAAGGCCATTGACTGGCTCAGGTTCTAGAGAGTTTGAGAGAGACTGACAGACAGACTCAGGACACTGCAGGACATTTTAGACCAGATAATTTTGTTGAGCCCTTAAAATGAGATCCATTGTAATAGTCATATATTTTACTACTATAAATACACACAAATATACATATACATGTATTACATATATATAAATTTGTATTTTACATTATGTAATACATTTACATAACTATATTTCAGTGTTCTATATAAATCAGTGTAACATTATTTTTACATCACCTTATGAAATAAAGTATTATACAGTTATCTCAAAGTGATTATGCCATGACCTGCTCTTTCTACATTTCCATTTCAATAATCTGTAAGAGACATGACAGTTTTCCAACTATTTACCAGGGGACACCAAAGTTGGGAAACTATCCTTTTAGTTAATAGAGAAATATTTTGGTTTTTTTTTTTTTTCCTTAAGATGTAAAGAATAAAAACTTGTTATCCAAGCTGGTTAACATGAACAGATTTTTCTGAGACATAAACAAATACTTTGACAGTTTTTTTTAATTGCTTAAACTAAATACATAAAACCACTAATGAAGTGCCAAGACAGAAAACATCACTAACAACTGGTAAATGCATGATTTTTACCATATCACAAACAGCTGGACTTTTTACAGTGTTTAAAATGTTCTTGCTGGGGTACCTGAAATGAATGAGACAGGTCTTGGAAACATACCATGCATGGTGTGCAATGGCACCCTGGGTCTTGCATAGAAGACCATATTGTGCAATCTGTTTAATCTGCAGTTTAAAGTAACCACCACCTTCTTAAACACCCTTCTCTCCCTGACTTGACTTTAAGGCACCTGTTATTAAAAGCAAACTCAGATCATTACCAATCCTTGTGGCTGCTTAATCATCCAAGTACAGTGTTGAGGTAGAGAATTCAAGTGACATTCTAAAGTCTACTTAATTTCTAATAATAGAAAATACATTTCAAGGAGAAAGCCTGGAGTTAGAAGAAGGAATAATTATTCCTTTCTGCTCACAGACCATCAGAGTTGATACATTGTTACTGTCAATATTTTCCTCATCAGCAAAGAATTCTCAACTTTGGTTTCTAGATGACTATTCTGGCCATACTGAGTGCACTATATTAAATCTGAGAGGTCACTGAGACTCAAACAGCTAAAGTTAAAATATATCTTAGATTAGGCACAGCAAAGGATAGGATGGTTCTGATGAAGCTATCAGTGCCTTAAAAGCTCATACCTTTAATAAATTTCCATTTAATCAATTTTCCATTCGAAAGTAATTGAAAATATTACAAGATAACTAAGGATTGCAATGGTTATATACATTTATTGCATATGTGCAGATATAAAATTGAGTGAAATTTTTGTGCATTTGCTCTATGAAATATCTGGAACGTAATATTTATTTAAAATACCTATTATTTTTACTAAAAATAGTAAGACATACAGTAGGATTAGTAAGAATAACAATAACAGCATTAAGATTTGTCATTAACAGGCACTTATCTATTTCAATGTTTCTAATTTTATTTAATTGCACTGGCATAACATGATAATGTGTTGTATAGGTGTTATTATTATTCACTCATTCAGTCAAGATGGGCTAACTGCCCTAAGAGTTTAGAGACCTATAGAGCAAATATGTTTATTTGCAATCATACAATGTGGATGCTCTTCACAGTTAGCCTTCCATTTTGTGAACTTATCTTGCAAGTCCTTGAATCATTCCTCCTTAATCCAAAAAACAGGGATAAGGAATGGGTAGAGAGCCATTGGGTGATATTCGATGGGACAAGACTCAAAGACTTTTCATCGCTTTCATTCATAGTGTATTGGACAAAAGACAGTCACATGGCCGCTTCTTATTGCAAGTATAGCAGGAAGAAAGTGATACTTAGTTTCTGTCAGGTTCATATTTATCAGTGAATAAAATAAGAATTAGAGAATTACATCATCTTCTCAAACCAAACAAGTAATTGAGACACTAGGTGTTATTTAAATATAGATGTGGCATTTTCGGCCATGATGAACTAAAGCCAGACTTGATATTCCCATGATGGGAAATGAAAAAGTGGATAAACGTATGAATCAATTGCTTACAGACATTGATCAATACATTAGGCGGGATTATGAGCCTTGAGAATAGACAAAAATGTGAGGTGAGCTCTACAATTACCTTGGCTTTCTGGGAGTACTTTATGGATCACAGCTCAGGAATAAGGAAACCAAATAGAACACAGCAAATTAATCAGTTGAGTAGACAGAGTCTGGAGTTTGAAGAGCCTGAAACAGATGATATTTGTGGTCAGAGCACCAAAGAAAACAGAGCTATGCAGAGATAAAGCATCAAAAGTCTAGAAAAGGGCCCAAGAGTCTGATGTTGAACACTAAACCAGGTACACCTTGAATGAAATTCTACAAGGCAAGGCAAATGTAACTGGGGTGCCGTAAACTAAAACATTCTCATGGTTCACTCAGAGCTGGGAGAATTTAAATTCTAAGCAGCCAGGAAACAAATTTTGTTGAACACTCAGACCATTAAGCAAAGAGCACTGATCATGACTTTGCAGGAGGGCTAAATCTAAATGAGTTTTAAAAGGATTCAGATGTTCTGCAAGTAACTCACTGCCAGACAGAATAAAGTACATTAATCTATAAAGAACAGAAATATAGGTCTCAACAGTGTGATATTAAAAATCTCTTGTAAAATTATTAGGTGAAGAAGTGAGGGGAATGTGAGCAAGAGCTGGGAGGAAAATCAGTCATTAGAGAAGACTCAGAAGAGACTGATATGGTGGAGTTAGCAAATAAGGAATTTCTAATATTCAAGGATATAAAAGAAAAGAGGAACAGAATGAGGAGGTGGGTGAAAGTCATAAAGCAGAACCTAATGGAATTTCTGAAACTGAAATATTCAATATTGAAAGTGTAAAATACACAGGATGAGGTTAAAAGCAGTTTGGACAGTTCAGGAAAAAAAAAGCATACTTAAGAATCTATATCGAATCTATAAATTGATAGCCAAAAATATATGAATTTCATGACAAAATGCAATTTTATTCCATTTTGTAAGACCTACTAATGGCATTTATACATATATTTTAAGTTTTTTAAATATCCTTTTGTTTATAATTTATGACATACATGGTATTTATAATATAAAGATTGATAATGTAAGAAGGGGATGCTATGTAATACACTATGTTCACAATTCATAAACTGTTAAAGAGATAAAGGAGGCATTACAAATTGTTCCTTCTTCTAAAATCCTAACAGTGAATGACACTTTTTTCATATGGTCAGTTGTCCAAGCACAGGCGTTAAACTTGACTTACTGCTTTCATTCTGCACCCTGCAACACACAATTCCATCACCAAGCTTGTTATTCTCCTCCTGCCACAAACATGTCCACGTTGCTCTACTTGACTCAGTCATGCCCTTCTAAAATCCACTCTCTAAAGTGCAGCTAAGTTAATTTTTGTAAAACTCAAGTTTGATCCATGTAAACTTACTTAAATTCCTTTAATGGCTTGCTACCGTTCTAACTATGAAGTTTGGCCTCTTGGCCATTGCTTACAATGTCTTATATGATCTGGCTCCTAATTACCCTTCACCATTGCCTCTTGAAAATTTTCTCCTTTCACTTGGAAAGGAAAAGGAAAAGGAAAAACAAGAGATGAGGCTGCACTGGTAGTGAGTATAAATCTGAGTTTATGGCTATAATACTTTAAGACACAGTCTAACAGATTTTGAGATCAGATTCTGCCTTCAGTTTATACAGTTAATAGTTTATGCAGTCAGACAAAAAGTTTAATATTTCACAGTATTATATTACATGGATTTTTCAAATGCTATCTGTATAGTAAAACAACAATAAAATGCAGGTTATCTAACAGAATTTTTAAGTCTAAACTTCTATCTACGTGATGCATTTCACTGTTTTGCAATATAGGCCTTTTGCTGTTGTTACAATTGCAAAAAAAGAATTCTGAAAAATTTCTGTGGTAGCTAAAATCACAATGTTTTATCAAGTGTGGGAAACTTGTACATATCTTTTGAACTGATATTTTAGAGAAGCCCTCTTGTTCAAGGAAATGCCTTGAACTTAAAATGAGAAATTATTCTCTTATTTAAAAAAAAAAAAGGGCCTGTAATTACTGTTTTGCGTTTCAGAAGGAACTGATTTTTTTCTTTGAGAATGCAGCCATAAGTTCAAATCTTTTCTTCCAATGTCAGATAACAGAATGGATCTGTGAATTACAATATTAGAAACAGATATAGATAAAATACTAAACAATATACAAAAATATCTGTAATAACTCTCATCTACTTATGTTAGTCTTTATTATAAAGGTTTTAATTTTGTTTTAATGTTGATTGACACAAACTATATTTGTAAAATAATTTATCTTTGGGAAAAATGAATATTTTATGTATCCATTGATATAATAAAACTTTGAAGGTTAATAAATAAATCTTTTAAAAATAATATATAATTTAAGTAGTTTTAGTGTACCCTTTCAGCCTCAAAATTAACTCATTCTATAGAGAAGACACTGAAAGAAAAGTCTCATTACAAGTATCACTTTACTTTTTTCTTTTTTTTAATTATTTTTATTTTTTCAATTATACTTGAAATTCAATATTATTTTATATTAGTTTTAGATGAACAGTATAGTGGTTAGATATTTATATAATTTATGAAGTGATCTCCTTGATTAATCTAGTACACACCTGGCACTATACTTAGTTATTACAATATTATTGACTATATTCCTTATGCTGTACTTTACATCCCTATGACTATTTTGTAACTACCAATCTGTACTTCTTAACCTCTTCACCATTTTCACCCAGCCTCCCAACTGCCACCACCCCCTCCCCACCCCACCCCTGGCAAACAATCTGGCAACCACTGGTTTGTTCTCTGTCTCTATAGATCTGTTTCTGTTGTTTGTTCATTTATTTCATTCTTTAGATTCTGCATGTAAGTGAGACCATATGGTATTTGTCCTTTTCTGACTTATTTTACTTAGCATAATACCTTTTAGGTCCATCCATTTTGTGCAAATGGTAAGATTTCATCCTTTTTATGGCCAAGTTATATTTCATTGTATATATGTACCACATCTTTTTTATCCAAACATATATTATGGGCACTTAGGTTGCTTTCGTATCTTGGCTACTGTAAATAGCTCTGCAGTAAATATAGGGGTACATATATCTTTATAAATTAGTATTTGGCGTTTTTTCAGATAAATACTCAGAAGCGGAATTGCTGGGTCATAAGGTAGTTCTATTTTTAATGATTTGAGGAGCCTCCAAACTGTTTTCCGTACTGGCTGCACCAATTTGCAATCCCACCATAAGGGCATGAGTGTTCCCTTCTCTCTGCATCCCTGCCAAAACTTATTTGTTGATTTATTGATATCCATTCTGAGAGGTGTGAGGTGACATCTCACTGTGGTTTTAATATGCATATCTCGGATGATTAGTGATATTGAGCATCTTTTCATATATCTGTTGGCCATCTGCATGTATATTGTTAATTTGGATGTCTTCTTGTGTGAAGGAGCTATTCAGATCTCTTGTTTATTTTTCTATTATATATTCCCCCTTTTTTATTGATTTCAACAAATGATGCTGGGGTAAATGAATATCTATATGGAAAAAAGATGAATTATATCTCACACCATAAATAAAAATCACTTTCAGAGGAATTATAGATCTAAATATACAAGTTAAAAAACAAAAGCTTTTTGGAAGTAACATAGGAGAACATATATTTGGCCAGGTGAAAACAGAATATACACAGGAAGTACTAATTACAGAAAAATAAGCAGATAAATTGGACTACATTAATTTTACAAACTGCAGTTCATCAAAATACATCATTTATAGCATTTAGATAGTGAAAAGACAACTTATAGAGTAGGAGAATACATCCATCCATTCTTCCATCCATCCATCCATCCATCCATCCACCCATGTTCAACAAAAAAATCAAATCCAGATTATATGGCATAACTTTCTTTAAATGGTAAGAAATCTAGAGCTCTTCTTTGAAAGGTCAAGGTTTCTGAAAGCCCCAGCTAGGAGAAACTCTTTTAAGAGTTTTACTCTATTTATATTGACAAATACTTCTCAAATTCTAATAAAGCTTGCATCACTTTAATTCCAATAGAAATGGAAAAGGTGAGGGTAGTTAAAGGCCAAAGGCAATTGAAGAAGCAAACTATTATTAAAATATAGTAAGTACAAGGGTTCTAGACTTATTGATAGACCTGATTTTAGGGCTGCAAAAGAACATGCACAGAATGTTCACCCAGAGCTACAGATATTTCTATCACTTATTACACTTACTTTACACACACATACACACACACACACACACACACACACACATACTTATACTTTTACAAATAGTCTATTTGCTAATTTTCATCTTATTAACATTGACGAAATGTAACCCAATTTTTTTGACATAAGCAGTAAGACAGACTTATTTCTGTAGTTCTCTAAAAGTAAATCCATTTTTTAATCTGAGGAAAGAAAGCTATGCCTATTAATGAAAATATTACTTGTCATAAAATCTTTCAGGTGTAAGAGTAAATTTTTACTAATTCCATGATCAGCTCCTTTAGCAACTTTCTCCCCTGGGGGCTCCATGTGTTTCTGAAAGTGTTATTAAAAGTGTCCCCAGAGTTTAATGAAGGTAATTTGCTAATGGATGTTTTGTTTGATTTTTATCCAAAGGCAAAGAAGGACGTAATTGATTCGCATCTGAATGTGAGAAACATGAGAAAGGTTCCTTTAAAAAATGATGCTCTCATAGTACAAACAAAAGCCATGATTAATGTTTTTGTCAAATCCATAAAAGATTTGAGAGGACACTGCCTTTCCCCATCGAAGATGTACAAGGATGAGAACTATGCCTTGGCAGATCATTTGTGTATATTCTCTTTGGATTTGGGCACTAGCTAGCTCTTTTAGTCTTGAGTTATAAACAACTGAATAGGCTGTTAACATTTTTATCAATATTTTGTCTTGCCCTTGCAAGTCTCACATTTGTTTAAATTATGGTTTTAGGCTTGTGTCTATATCTGTTTATTTGAAATAAACAGATATTACCATGGTGCTTGGTTTGAGATTATATTCTTTATATATTTTTGGAAAATGTTTTTAAAAATAATAATAACCCACATATAAGTGATATCATTTGATTTTCAACATGGACATGAACTATAAACTAGTGGTTAACAGAGAGTAGAGGATGGGGGAAGGGAGAGGTAGACAGGGTAAAAGGGGGTCAAATATGAGGTGACAGAAAGAAATCTAACTATGGGAGGTGAACACACAGTGTAAATATATATATGCCTTACTGTTAAAGTGTACTGCTGAGACTTATTGGATTTTGTTAACCAATGTCACCATAAAAAAATAAATTAAAAAAATAATAATAAAATTGCTAAAAGCACAGAAAGGTGTATAATGTAGAAGTTTCCCTTGTGCTTTTTACCACTTCCTGTTTCAGTTCCTAGACTTAACTATTAACAGTTTCCTATTAACCAAAATATGAAGAATTGCAAAAAAATTATAAAATGACATAAAAATAACATCTTGCATGTACAAAGACTCTCATGTAATTTTTGATCATTATGCAACCTTACACAGAGGATGAAACTGAGCCTTAGAGAGAAAGGTAACAAATTAGATTACATAGTTAATGAATCGGGAGGTGAATGAATCACTTAGATATAGAGCTTCTGGCTTTAAGACTACTATCCAACACAGGTAGACAAGTTTACACAATCTGCAGAGGACATCACGACACAGTGGAAGAAGAAGACAAAAATGATATAGAGTTTTGAAAGCCAGTTGGTTAAATGAGATGAATTTTAGAAAAACAATAACTGTCATAATAATAAACCTCATTAACACAATGGGAGTAAATGGCCATGTAGGAAAGAGAAGGGTTGAAGGATCTGCCTTATATTGTTAAACAAAGTACTAAACAAATGACCTAACCTAAGCTAATATTGGACTTCTGTCCAAAAAAAAAAGAAATGATCCTCTGCAACTGACAATCCATTTCCAAATATCATGGATTATGTAAGATGTGCTTGAAATTTCTACTTCAGGGTTTCCACAAAAAAAACCACTATGGCACAAAGATCTTGCAGCATGCTTTAAAAAAATTACGCTTATACAAATTTGGGTAAAGTGGTGTACTATAGTCTATGACCCACCTTTTTGGAAGTATGAGAATATTAAAAGCTCTGTGAATTCTGCAAGAAAGAAACCTGTTTGATGTTGCTTATGCCAGTTACTCTCAAATTTATTTGACCCTTGGTGCCATTATTGAAGTCACACTATTAACTTCTTGGGGCACTATTTCTTAAATGTAGAAAAATTAGGACTGGAAGTGTAGCAAGACAGTTAAAGAAATAAAGCATAACATTCATCTTATGTTCTCTCATACCTTATTCTTGTCCTCACATTTTCCGATAATGGCAAAGAAATCTGTAGACACTTTATTGAGAACTCTCACAATTGCTTCCCAGGAGCTAATATATTCAAGAAAATCTGATTAGAGAAGACATTTTTAACTTTTCATTATTCATATTGCTTGATCTCCTTCATAGCTAAACAGATAGAGTCGATCAATTAAATAATCAATCAGCACACATTTTCTTTGTTTACAATGCATCCTGTAGGAAAGACTTTGACTATTTCTCGAGGAGCATGCGATTTAATCGAGGTGGCTGTGCACAGATACACTGATAAATCATATAACTATATGATGTTAAGTATACATCAAAATGTTACAAGGCAGAAATGATTAATTATTGAGTGAGAGTCACAGGTACTTCACATGCTCTGAGTTCAGAAAAGTGAGGTCACAGTTGGTGGCGGTGACCTAAGGTGGTGGTGGGGCTCCTGAGATTCACATATGCTCAAATGTATATTTATGGCTGAGTCAAAGCACGGTTTGAAAAAAGCCAGAATGCTTAAAAGCAAGCAAGCACAATAACACATTTGCATTTTTGAATTAGAAAAAGCCCTAGCTGAAAAGATAGGAAGGAAAAAGAGTTAGAAAACTGGCCACTCTGCAGAGCTTCGAGAGGAGGGCTTTGGAAGAAAACAATAAAACAGATGAAATGAGAGACTAAAATATATGTATTAATTAACTGAACACATCACTTAATCATTGTTCATTATCTTTGCTCACTCCTAAAGAAAGAGACACACAAATAGGTTTCCATTTAGATGGAGCTGAAGGTTGGGATAATGAGCAGAAATTACCCAATGGGGCAACTCTAAATTCGGGCTTAGGCATACCAAGTGAAATTAAACATTAGAAATTAATTCAGAAATGTTTCTCTGATTCTATAAATCAGAAATTGATTTAGTTAACAAAATAGTTCTGAAAGAAATAAACTTTATAGCTAGGTAGAATAAACTGAATTCCCAAGAGCTATAAAGTATTTTCTAAACAGTTCAGGATTTGCTATATTGTTTATTCTGGAAATTGATATATATTTATAACCTTGTATCTGTTGATATTGTTTCACATACTTTTATGTAGACATGCACTTTCCACAAATTAGTATAGGAGGCACAAATTATTTTCAGAATTTTAAAGCTTAATGGGAACCTACATCTCATTGAGTTAAATATCTTCATCTTCGCCTTAATGTAATATATAAAGGAAGTAGGTGACAGTAAGTCCATGTGTACAAAGAGGTCCCCTAATTCTGCCTCTTACGTTATTTTAACAATATCATACTCGAAAAATGATTGGCATGAAGCCCCAGAATGGTTCATTTGAACATATATCCTTATGTAAGACACAGGAGATATTTATTTATTATCTATATCTATTCTTATATATATACATTTGCTCTAAGAAGCATGCAAAATGTAACTAAAAACTGAACTAAACGACCTTCAGAATTGAATCCCAAACTGTATCAAAGTTCAAAACATTTTTATACAACATTATAATTGCTAACCCAATATTCATTTGCCAAACCTAAACACTGTGTAAACAGTTTCAGAATCTATTGTGAGCCAAAACTATCCACCGTGAGGCAGTAGCTCTAATTCCCGTGAACCCTGTTATTCCCAGTCACCAGAATGAGCCAGCTTCATCAGGGAACTGGCACAGCACTGGAATAAGAGGATTTAAATTAGACCAGTGGATGATGTGCTTTTTGTTTCTCTTAAGAAGTTTGATGAGATATCCAATATATTCATTTGTTCATTTAAAAAATATTTAATGAATACCTATTATATGCTCAGCACTGGAGAGGGCACAAAGATATAAAGGGGGAAGACTTGACAATGGTTTTGTCCTTGTGAAATTTATTAGAGTAGAAGAAAATAGGCATTAAGCAAATACTTTCCCCAAAATGTGCAATAGATTGTGATAGGTGTACAGAAGCAGCAGCAAAAGCTCTTCTAAGCGTAGATGATACAGGGCTCTCCTAAGCAAATGATGCAGTCAGAATTGGGAGGCTGAATCAAAATGTTCTTCTCTAAATTTGGCTGGCGAGTGAAATTTTTCTGGATGTGTAAGTGATGCAAATTTATGCAGATACTTTATATCCTGACTCTTCACACCCCTTTTTGTATAATTTCCTCATTGGGCTCATTGCAGTTAAAATAATGTTTATACTATAGAAGAAGTTTTAAGACTGCATGAACTTTGAAATGATGAGAAAGTTTAGAGCCAGGTTTTTGCCTTTGCATCTTTATAAATGTCATTTTTCAGGTTGTTTTAAAAAGGTGAATATACTTCTTTTAGCAAATTTGTTATTTTAGTTTGATAGAATCTTTGGGTTATACTTAAGTTGTATGATTTACATAATTTCTCAGTACTTGGTTCATACCTAATTTATTTTACTTCTTACTTTGACTGATGGAAATGGAAGTACATATTACAAAAGACACAGAAATGATATGTATGGAGAAAAAATTACAAAGGAAAACAATAAGAAAAATATAAACTTGAGTGTCATTCTATTTGAGAAAATATAGTAAATTTAAAATCATTTGTCAAACCTAAAATACTAATTTGAAGATTTAAAATAATGTATAATTTAATACTTACAAAATGTGGGGTTATGACAGTGCATTTTGCTTATTTATTCTGTATTTGTTTATGTTTCCATTCTTCAAAGCACTTTTTTCTTTGTATTAGTTTCTTGAATTGCAGGCTGTTTTTCATTACACCTTGCTTTGTAAGGTTTACAAAAAAAACCTCCCACACAACACAAATATAAAAAGGAATGTAATTTGTGAGGTTATAAATGGCATCCTTTTACTGTAATAAAATAAGCAAAGAATAAATAAAACTGAATTAAACAGAAGCCCATTAGTGAGATATGAAACAATATGAAGGATTTAATAGCAAATTTTCAAAGAGTGTTCCTTTGTGTAATAAATGTTTGACTGGGGGGAGGCCTCCTCAGCCTGCCCTTCAGCATGCCATGACAATAGGTTTCCTATTGTCTTTGCAGCTAGATGGAGGAGAAATATGTTTTCCATATATATAACAGTGGCTCCTTCTATCAATATGAATTCAGAAGATATGTAAAACTTTGGAAGCACTGAAATAAATTCTAATTCTAAAATAATTTATTTTTAATTCTGTCAATGACTTGCAATATTTGACACTGGCTTCCCTTTGTTTTCATCCCCAATTCCCAACACCTGGGTTCTGCAGTCATATGTGGTGGGATGGGCAGAAAAATGAGCAAAGGAGGAAGGATAGTAAGGACGTGGAAGTTGCAGTCAGGTAGTCAGGATCCAAATCACCACTCCATCACTTATATGCTGCATTGCTTTAGGCAGGTCACTTAGCTTTCCAAATCTCAGTTTCCACGTCCATGAATGGGTATAAAAATAGCCCCTATTGCATAAGGTTGTTATAAAGACTTATTGAAATACAGCATGTAATGTGTTCCACACAGTGCAACATACAACAAGCTCTCTATTATAAGAAAAATTAAAACAGAAGAGAGTATATGTTAAACATCCATAAGTAATAAAACAGATACAAGAATTTTAAAAGGCCAAGAGAAGGGATGCAAATATAATAGTATTTGTTTGATCATGGGGGTTTCCAAACATAAGTGAAGGAGACATAATGGTTCTATGAAATCATAGTCAGATTTTTCAGAAGCCATGTAATCCAGAATCGCCTTCCTCACCTTCCTGAATTTTAAATTATGGTCACAATTTAAGCATTTACTTTATATTCAGTTATAGAGCTTATTATTGATTAAAAAACTCACATGATGTCACCAGCGACTACCATGTGCTGGAAATACTCAAGGTAGCTTGAAAGCATCCAGTCTGGGATTGAGACTGCAAGAGTCTCTTATTGACTTTTGTCACATATAATATCTTCTGATGGAACTTAACATTTTAATAGATACTAGAGGAAGATACAGGAACTCTGTTGCTTAAATTTCTCTATTCATGGAATTCTTGTGTTAAATAGTTTTTAAATTAAATCATTCAGTTCCAAACATTTTAATACATCTAAACAATTCTCATGACCTAACTCAGTGTTCTCAGTTGGCTGGGTAAACTGGTAGTGATCAATTGCATGAGAAGGTACAAATAAATTGTTCTATTCACCCTGAACATAAATGCAGCTGACTCTCCTTAGTGACACAGTATAAATAGATCAGGTTATATAAGGCACACTGAGGTTTTTTTTTAACCTTTCAAAAGAATTAGCATTACATAGCATTACTATTTAAGAATTTCCTCCACATAGAACATGGTGTTTAAAAGTCTACCCCCACTGACACTCACCAAAACCAAGAGAGTCAACAAAGACTGAATTTGTATTTTTAGGAGCCTTGATAGGTGAACAGAGATTGGTGTAGGGATAGCCAGGAATGCCTAAAATAATGCTAAGAATGGGCATCTGGTTAAATGAAATTTCCACTTAACAGAGTCTAGCACAAACCTTAGTTAATTGTCACAAAAGTCAAATGCCTATTTTTACAGGCTTGGAAAATACAGTAACACTGAGTGGTCCTTAAATTTCATAACTTCTTGTGAGTCCTGACTGCATTGCCATTTGCTTCCAGTAGCAGAGACAGCCAAGAGATATCAATCTGGTTAACTTGTAGCAGAAAGGCCTCAGATACACTATGTCTCAGCTTGTTGAGGAAATGCTTTATATATTCTTAATTCATGGTGATACTAGTGGTTCTGTTATTGAACCCAATGAGCATTCACATAAGTATCTCACAATCAACTTAGAATATTCAGAAGAGTGTAATCTACCTTCACTTCATGCCAATCAACTTGATAATGACACGACAAGCTTCCTGACATGATATTTACACTAATCCTGTGATACAACTGCCAGCTGGGTGCCATGCTGAACACCTGAGGACACAGGCAATTTGTCCTTCATAAGGGAGGCTAGCTCTCCCCTCTATGTGTTTGTGTGGGCCAGGTTATAATTGCACCCACATGAAAGGACATCAGATCATTTCCTTATGTCTATGGCATCATTTCATCAATCACTCTCACCACTGTGTACAACAGTTGTACATTAGCTGGGAACTCTGTTGCAGTCCAGATGTTATGTTGTACCCCATCACCTCACAGGCCTGACAGCTTCGCTACTAGATAAGACAAGTGTTAATTGTGAATACGAAAATATTGTAAACTGAAATAATTATAGTTTCCCACCTGAAGTACATTTTAATAATACTAACAAATATCTGGACATATTTTAACTTCATAATTTTTCTGTCAGAAAATAAACTGAATGATCCTTTTAAAAACATAAGGCCAAAAGTGGGTGGGAAGAACCAGAGTATAGAGTGAGTCTCACTTTATTATCAAATCTGGGCTGACTGGCAATATAATTAGCTAAGTAATTAGGACAAATAATTAGCATTTTAAGACTTTTACTTCATCATCTGTTCATGGGAGACTTTATTTCCCTAGAACTATTTCTCGAGAATATTGGATTCCTAAGAAAATGTATATTAAACCACATTCAGTGATTATAAAATATCTTGTAAGAAATCATTAACACCATTTTTAAAAAAGTCAAAATAGCCAACAAAGAATTACATTATAGTAAGAAATTTGTACAATTAACAAAATATGAATTTATTTGCATATGAAAAACTAAACTTGTCGTGAACAAGAACATGATAAGAAAGTAAATGAAAAACTTTGTGGATTGCCAAAAAGTTAACTTTATCATTCCCAAAACCTACTGTCTTTTATTCAAAACCTGGAATAAAAAGGGGGGAAATAAAACAAATAAAAGGAAAAAAAAGACTAATGGTTAATGCTTAAGAATAAATGAATATATTTTTGACCTGATGAAAGAAAACATCATCACTGAGATGAAATTACAAAACCACAGAACAATAGAAGAAGAAATAAATAAAACATCCTGTTCCTTTTGTAGTCTTTATTTTAACAGCCACTTCAAAACATTAACCTGAGAATACATGCAATAATGAAAAGAATGGTGTTTTTATGTGCTTTGTCTCATCATCCCTCAGCTGCCACAAGGTATAGCAATTCTGGGATTACTGAAAATAAACACTGCCAATTTATCTGGTCTCTTTCTTTGCTTTTAGCTAGTATTCAATCTAGACTATTTCATTTGTGGATATAAGAAACAAAACATCAGAAAAGGGTGGAAAATCTTTACAATAGCTCTCCGGGCTTCTTCTTCTCACTATAAAGATGAGAGAAACCAGACTCTGAGCTGTTCTATGCTGTACCTGAGGCCAGATACCTAAATTGGTGTCAGAAACAGGAGAGAAACGCATTTCCTGACACTGGCTCTTGTCTTCTTTACAATAAACAATGTTGCCAATATTTAAAACTTGAAATATTTGTCAATGAACTCTCTAGTGGATTCATCAGTGATTTTACTGGAAATCAGAAAATGGTAGTGTGGCTTCCTTAGGGAACAATGAATGAGTATACTATTAAAAATAATTTTTTTCTTAATATTTCTATTTTATGTTTTAAACACAATATTATTAAATATCAATTATGTATATATCCATAAAGAAGTATATTGAATAAAAAGTAAAGGACTCCTTTCTCTTCTCCCAAATACACTTTTCTTATTTTATACATCAGTGTGTTCTTCCAATTTATTTTTTTCCAATAAATTGATGTGCTCACACACATACACAAAGATGCAAAACCTTGAGATGATTTTGGATGCGATAAGCTTAATACAGTAGTCTCTCCTTATCTATGAGGAATATGTTAGAAGACCTTCAGTGGCTAGTACCAAACCATATGTATACTTTTTTCCCCTGTATATACATACTTTTTCACTTAAAGTAAGCACTTCACAGCTTCTCTTTGACATATCTGAATTGCCAGCATCACTACTCTTGTGCTTTGGGCCATTATTGAGTAAAATAAGGGTTATCTGAACACAAGCACTGTGATACTATGATTGCCAATCTGATAACCAAGAGAGCTATCAAGTGACTACTGGACAGGGAACGTATGCAATGTGAATACAGTGGAGGAAGGGATGACTCACATCCCAGGCAGGACAGAGCTGGATGGCACAAGATTCCATTACTCTACTCAAAACAGCACACAATTTAAAATGTACGAATTGTTTATTTTTGAAATTTTTCACATAATATTTTAAGTCCCAATTGGCCACAGGTAACAGAAACTGTAAAAAGCTAACCATATATGAGAGGGACTAATATATTCAAAAGAATCTAGCTTGGGCACCAAGGACATTTATCAGCTTACCTTACTGGAAGTCTGGATAAGTGTAAGCATCGAGGCTGATTTAAGTCAGAGCCTCTGGCTATGTTTTCTAAGATTCCTTGTCGAACTTTGTCTCCTCTATGCACCGAGCTTTTAATGGGATGACTTTATCAGTTCTGGGTCTTACATACACATACAACAACATCCTATGAAAGACATGGCTGCTTCCAGAAGGGAGAGAACTTTCCTAGAAAGTTTCCAGAAAACTTCTCACAGCACATACGGCTATCCTGAGTCACATGCCTGAACCAATCACTGACAAGGAAGAACGGTTTGGAAAGTCTTGAGTGGGGGCACCAACCATGGAGACACACAAGATTCATGGAAGAAGTGTAAATTCTTGAAGATTCCTACGGATTCTGGTAAGGAGAAGGAAGGTACAGATGCCAACTAGATAATTTATAATGTTCACTACACAGAAAATAAATAGTTCTCTCTCTAGATCTCAATCAATCTAAATCTAGACGTAGATATAAACATATCCAAACATCTTTCATTCCATCACGCAGTTCTCTTATGTTTTTTAATTGCTTCATAATAGGTCATAGTACAAATGTGCTATAATATTTAACAAGTTCCCCAGTGATACGAGTCACTTTTTAAATTTACTGTGTTTCCTAAATTTGGATGAGATCTGAATGAGAAATTTTTAAATAGTCCTCATCACAAAGCTAAAACCAACCAAACAAAAAACACAATCCTAGACTATCTATATTTTAAAACATTCATATGAAACTACTGTAGGGAGTAGCATTATATGCCTGGTCCTGTGAGCTTTATACGTAGCATCAAAATAGCAGTTAATGAAGTTTCATACACCATGCTTCTCTGGTTCTCATGAACAGCAAAATGGAAATTCTTCAGCGGTGACAAAAATGAAAATGAGAGGGGCAAACTACTTTATTCAAAAGTCATAAAGACCCAACCGAGACCAGAATTTCTTCAGTGATTCATTTTAGATAATAAAAATCAACTGGCTTTGAAACATTTAAAGAATATCTAACATTTCCAATTAACTCAATAAGTAATGTTTAAATCAGTCTTCACTCAATGTGACATCTATTATATACTTTTCTGCATTGCACTATTAAGTCTCACAGATCTGAAACAATGTTTGTCTCATTGATCGATTACTGCATCCCCAGAGCCTAGCACAGTGCTAGAAAAAGTAGGCACTGGATAAATATTTATTAACTGAATAAATAAATGAATACAGTAAAGAGCACTAAAGAATGGCATGGACCTTACCCTCTATTGGGGATGACGACATAGAAATAGTTGTATTGCAGAGTTAAATATCGTAACTGCTATAAGGAAGGGCTAAAGTCCTATGTGACAAATGAAGTTAACAATAATGGGTTAAGTGAACAAAAACAGGGAATAGATCATTCAATCTTATAACAACCAGCAGTCCTGTATCCTGCCGAGATGAACTGGAAAAGCTTCATTTTATTTAGGATTATTCTGGTTGCAAGGAACAGTGACACTGGTTATCTCCAGAAAGAAAGGAGAGAGACTGTATTGTAATGATACATACATTTCATCAGCATTGAGGAACCAGAGATAACTATACAGCTGAGAAACAGAAAAACTATCTGAACAGACCAAGCTCTATCTTTCTCAGGAGCTGAATGATGGGTCGCTCAGTCTTGTTAGTATTGCATAGTAATGTTCTCTCTGAAGGACAAATCATTGCCTCTGCTTCTTTGCGCTCTAGTTCCCTTCCACCTGCTTGGGTTTCATTGCCTCATTCTTTATTATAAAACTTGTACTTTGTTTCCAAATGCCAACTAAAACCTTCGATCTCGAATTTTTAAAATGTCAAGTGAAGTATCTCATTTGACAAGCTCCTGTTTCCTATTTGCTCAGGCAATAAGTAACTAGCCACCCACTAAACAGGCTAAATGTAGGGCAAACTGTGGCTCAGGGTCATGTAGCATGCTTACCTTTCAGCAGAGGTTTTTTAGATTTCTGAGAAGAAATCATGGGAAAGTGGACAGGCATAAAGTAGATGCAATGTAAATATTTACTTATTGGTTATTTTTTCAGATTACAAAAGAAATATATGACTGAAGATAATTCATGATTATCCTTACAACACTAAATCATTATATATATTATATAATATATATTACAAATACATATGTAATATATATATTATACATACAAATATTCTGGAATATTTTCCTCCTGTCTATTTTCATGCATATATTTCCAATACTATATACTTTATACATTTTTTAAAAATAGATGTGGGATCTTGTTATGTGTATTTTTAAACATATTACATTCCAATACAATATTCTTTCTTAAAAATTTATTTACTAACCCCCAACTCTGTCGTTAGATATAAAATTAGTAGATAAATTTGGCATGAACTTTTTAAAAGCTGTTGAAATATACTGCCAAATTGCTCTTTCAAAAATTTGTCTTTGCTTTTACTCTTAGCAATTATAAAAGAAGCTATCATTTCATTTTCATTAATAAATCCTAACCTGGGGTTAATGACCTTATGTAGTAGACTATTCCTATAAAGTTCGAAGATAGGATTTCTAAATAATGGAAGAACGGTTTGTTGATGCTTAAAGTGCTGAAAGCTAGAAATACTTAAAAATATATTCCTTATTTTGGAGTTGCTTTAAAATCTGTAATAGTCTAGGACCACTACATGATCAAAATTCTCTTAAAATTTTAATAGCATAGTCTATTAGATTACAGATCATCAGTATAACTCCCCACATTTTTAAATTAATTCACTTATTTGTTCATCTATATTTTTCATTCTCAATAAGTATTAGATACCTAGTGTAAGCCTACTATATGCTAGGTACTAGGGACATAAATATGAATAAAATACTTTTCCATACCCCAAAATCACAAGGTGGTAGACAGACATGAAACAACCTATTATAATGCAAAGTTATAAGTGATATAAAAGAAGAATACACACAGAGCTATGGGTTCCAAGAGGAAGAGATGACTAACTCTGCCACAAGAGATAAACAAGGAAGTCTTCATAGGAAAAATGACATTACTCTGATATTAATACTGATATTTTTATTACAAAGCAAAAACATATAGAGTGTAGCTAGAGAAGAGAAAGAGAGAGATTTGGCCAGATAGTAAAGTGTTTCCGCTATTTCAAATAGTTTGGAATTTATCTTGAAAGCAAAAATGAGCCAGTGAAGGCTAGAACAAATGAAAGGTGTTGGAATGATCCAGGAAAGATGAAGAGATGTGGATTATGCTCAGGTCCTGCAGAGCAGTGAAGAAATTTGGCAATATTTAGGAGATAAAATCAATGATGTTTATCAGATGTAGATTTTGGAGAAACTGGAGCTGAGTTTTTTAGTGGGTTTTTTAGTGGATGGTGGATCTGTGGATGTAATGCAGAACCAGTTAGGGTCAGTTCAGATTTAAGTAAGTTTGAAGTGATTGAAAGATATAAATATCTGTATACAAATTTAGAACTCTGTAGAGTCGAGACAAAAAGTCGAGTCAAAAGCACATAAAAACATCATAAATCATATCTGAAAATATAAGCTGGAGAGAGTATAAAGGGTAAGAAGGACATAGGGTATAAAATGGAACCCTAAGAACAATGAATGTTCTTAGGCCTGTGACATCAACCCTGGACTCTCCTCACAGGAACCAGAGTGCAGGCCCAGGCTCCCAAGGTCAAGTCCATCTAATTTATAACAGACTAGATGAAACACCTACTCACACTACACCCAAGGTAGCCCCTGTGAACAGAAACTCATGTGGAGTGCATGGCCCACAAACAAAGCTATCTTCTCTGAACTAAAGGAAGAATGGAGGCCTCCATTTGTGCCATCAATACTGTCTTCCTTGAAAGGATGTAGAGTGGTGGGCCCAAGGCACAAAGCCTGTCTCTTCCTAACAATAAGTACAAGGGAAACCGGGTCCCAAGGCATTAAGCCTGTCTTCTTTGAAAACTAGTAGATAGGAGACCTTAACCCACAGGGCCAGCCTGTCCTCTGGTAAGAGAATCTTAACTCGAGACTTAGGACCTTGTCTCTGGCCTGGACTTTGAATCAGGAACCAGAGTGCTGTCCTTGGTTTACAGTTCTAATCACCTTTCCCTATTTCCAGGAAGTAGAGCTGAGAAATTGGCACTCAGCATTTATTCTGTCTTTTCCTAACAGAACCTGAAGTGGTGGCATGGGCCCATGGTTCTAAGACTGTCCTCTCTGAACGAATGTCGAGTGCAGTCCTAGGCCCACAGCAACAAGCATGTCTTCATGTAAGAGAAACAAGAACAGAGACTGTGGAACTCGGCACCAAGCCTGGACATCCTAACAGGACCTAGTTGGCATCCCCAGACCCACAAGATCAAGGCCATCCAATTTGTAACAAAGACCCAAATGCAGACCTAGGCCCACCACATCCAGCCTGGCCCCTGCTACCAGAAACTCTTGTGGAGACCCACAGAACTGTCATCTCCTATGAGGAAGAATGGATAACTCGGTTCATGGCAACAGGAGAAAGAAGTCACCAAAGGAGGCTGAAAATCAGTGTTTCTAAAGACTCAGTGCCACGAAAAAGAATGCTTTAGCTCAGAAGAGAGGGAGTGGCCAACTTCGTCCAGCACAGCAGAGTGGTCAAGTGAAACAAGGGTTAAAATTACTCATTGCACTTTGTATTTGGGGGTCACCATTGACCTGAGCCATTTTAGTGCTTTCGTAAATGTATAGATCAGATTGTGGCAGATAAACTAAAGAAATAATAGATGAGAATGAGACAGTGGAAATATAGACTAGTATCTCAAGAATTTGATGGTGACATGAAGACTATATAGCATGAGTCCCCAACCCCAGGCCACAGACCGGTACCCATCTGTGGCCTGTTAGAAGCCGGGCCGCACAGCAGGTGAGCAGCATCACCACCTCAGCTCCACCTCAGATCATCAGGCATTAGATTCTCATAGGAGCATCAGTTCCTGGTGCCAAAAAGGTTGAAGACCACTGCTATACAGTATGTAGTTATAAGAGACTTCATAGTGAAATGAAATTTTAGATTAGCAAAGTCTCTGAGGATAGAACGTTTGAAGATAAAGACAGTAAGTGGATAGCTAGTGATGAGAAATAGACTAGAGAGAATCTGGAGACCCAATACTTTAATCTAAAATGACAAAAGTGAAACAATGAGAGTGGGACCACCAAAGGATATTTTTAGTAAATATCAATGTCAGAAATTTACTGTTTCTAAAGATCCAATTCCCCCAATATTTTGTTCTTGCAGTGGTAAAATATTCATTACATAACATTTGCCATTTTATACCCAAATTTTAAGACTAAACAAGGATGTAATGGTAGAGATTACTTAGCTGTTCTCCAAATCTGTTTCTTCTATTATCTGTACTTCCAACTATATTTAATTTCCCAGTTATTCCATTAGTTCTGTGTGGCCATACGGCTTTGTTGTAGCTCATCAAACGTAGAGTGTGAGCAGTAAGTAATATGTTACCCTTTCAAGCTTGCTCCATAAAATACTTCCAACAAGAGGTCCTCCTTGCTTTTTCCTCATCTAGCGGTCGAATGGGAGTACTTAAAGGCCATAGAGAATAACAGATTTACAAGATGGTGAGATGCTGTTGTCTTGAATGGTCACTTGGAAGGTGTCCTGATACAGTGGAGCACTTAAGATCCCTTAATGTGGAAAATTCCGAATTTTGATACTTCACAGTTATAGAATGTGGCATTGCACCAAGTACAATGTGCTCTCCACAGCAGATACAAATATTAACTGACAGGTTTTCCCAAGTATCAAACTAGTGAAATGTATGGTGGGTGCTTTTTCTTTTGTTTGCCTTCCTCTTAATTGATCAGCATCTGGAACTTGATGGCAGAACTTGAAGAGACAAATAAAATGGCCCTAAGTTGCCAGTATCAGGAAGATAGCCCAGGATGAGCTGCACACCCTTTTGGGGATGACACATGTATCCATGAAAAGCCTGGGGCAGACTTGAGTTCACCTTAGAATGTCAGGATGGTTGCCACAACAATAGGGCAGTGGCATTTATTTTAGCTGAAAAATGTATGGAGCACATGCTACACCTTTTCTAAACTGAAAGTTCTACTTAGAAGTGATTTGCAGATTCTCTGTTCTACACTGCTGTAATTCTCTGCTGAGCTCCGCTCCTCACTATAAAGGGCAAAAGGTCTCAGCATGAATTTGCCATGTCACTGCCAACTCCCTTGTCAGGTCATCATGAGAAGGTAGTACAGAAGGATTCCTGTGACTGAGGAGAACCTGTGACTGAGGTAAGAGAAAAGGAGAGAAAGGGAGGAAGTAACTGACACTGTTCTTTATCCATTCATCTCTAGATGGTCACTTAGGCTGTTTTCATATCTAGATTGTTGTGAATAATTCTGCAGTAAACATGGGAGGGCAGATACCTCCTTGTGATGCTGATTTCATGTCCTTTGGATTATATCCAGAAGGTTGCTGAATCATATAGCAATATTATTTTAATTTTTGAGTAACCTCCATACTGTTCCCATAGTAGCTATACCAGTTTACATTCCTTCTAAGAGTGTATGCCCTTTTCCACACCCTTATTTGTTATTTTTTAACTTTTTAATAATGGTCATTCCATCAGGAGTGAGGTAATATCTCATTATTATTTCAATTTCCATTTCCCTGATGATTAGTGATGTTAAACACTTTTATATGCCTATTGGCTACTGGTATTCCTTCTTTGAAAAAATGTCTACTCAAGTCCTCTGTCCATTTTTAATGTTTGTTTATTTTTCTATTGAGTTGTATGAGTTCCTTATATATTTTTGGATATTATCTAATTATCAGATAGACTGCAAATATCTTCTCTCATGCTTTTTGTGTCATATCCAGAAAGTCACTGACAAGATCAATGTCAAGAGCTTTTTTCCTGTTTTCTTCTAGGAGTTTCACAATTTCAGGTCTTATGTTTATGTTTTTAATACATTTCAAGTTAATTTTTCTGAATGGTATAAGACAGGAGTGTGATTTTATTCTTTTGCATATGGTCATCCAATTTTTCCAACATCATTTGTAAAGGAGATTATCCTTTTATTGCTTTGTTTTACATTCCACATATGAGTAAAATCATATGGTTCTCAAACTTTCTGTCTGACTTATTTCACTAAGCATGATAATCTCGAGATCCATTCAAGTTGTCGCAAATGGTAGCATTTCATCTTTTCTTATGGCTGAGCAACAAATAAACAAGGCAAACAAACAAAAACTCATAGACAGAGACAACGGTTTAGTGGTTGCCAAAGAGTAAAGGGGGGAGGAGGCAGATAAGGTAAAGGAGGTCAAGTATATGGTGACAGAAGGAAACTTGTCTTTGGGTAGTGAACACACAATGCAATATACAGATGATACATTACTGAAGTATACTTGAAACCTATATAATTTTATTAACTAATGCCACTCCAATAAATTTAATATAATTAACTAATTAATTAATTTAAAAAAGAGACAATCCTTTCCCCATTAAGTATTTCTGGATCCCCAAATATTAGTTGACTATACATGCACGGGTTTGTTTCTGGGCTCTCTATTCTGCTCCACTGGTCTATGTGTCTATTTTTATGCCAATAGCATGTTGTTTTGATTACTAACACTTTGTGATAAAGTTTGAAATCAGAAAGTGTAATGCCTGCAGCTTTGTTCTGTTTTCTCAAGACTGGTTTGGCTGTTAGGGGATTTCTGTGGTTCCATATGAATTTCAGAATTGTGTTTCCTATTTCTGTGAAAAATGTCACTGTAATTTTGAAAGGATTATATTGAATCTATAGATGGCTTTGGGTATTAAGTACATTTTTACAATATTAATTCTTCTAATCCATGATCACAGGATATCTATCCATTTAATTGTGTCTTCTTCAATTTCTGTCATCAAAGTCTCATAGTTTTCAGTGAACAAATCTTTCATTGCTTTTGTTAAGTTTCTTCCTAAGTATTTTGTTTTTTGATGCTACTGTAAATGGGATTATTTTCTTTATTTCTTCTTCAGTTATTTCACTGCTAATATTCAACTGCATTTAAGTTAAAATGGTTTTACGTCTAAGAGGCTCTATTTGAAAAATTTGGCCCTGGCACAGAGGCAAGGCCTTGACATTGTGTAGCTTGGAAGATTCTCAGTGGTGGTCAGATAAAAATATATGCATGTTCCATATGGGACAGACAAAGATTTAAAAACAAACAAACAAACAAACAAAAAAAACTAACAAGTCACATCTGTTGTTGCTCTTATTTTTGTC
Source organism: Pteropus medius (assembly GCF_902729225.1). Classification (NCBI taxonomy): domain Eukaryota; kingdom Metazoa; phylum Chordata; class Mammalia; order Chiroptera; family Pteropodidae; genus Pteropus; species Pteropus medius. Next base: position 3,389,130 of record NW_024340699.1, read on the forward strand.
CACTCCCTTTATCAATGAGTACTTTCTAACTTTCCAGAGATGATAACTGGAGACAAAGGACAAGAAATGGGAACTTTCATTTTTGATTGATGGCACTTTGGGGTAAGGTTTCTGTAGGTGTTCTTTCCTTGATTTGGCAAAAATATTACAGTGTGAAGGTATGAGGATGAGATAGAAGGTAAAAAAGAGACAGGTAAGGTAAAAAAGCACAGAGAGTAGAAAAATGCTAATAATTTATCGATTAATCAATAACACAATAATTAATTATCTATTGTGTATTTTTTAGTTACCCAAAAGTAGATATTAGTTTGTTCTAAAATGCTTATAATTTGTATTTTGCAGTCAAGAATATCCAAAAAAAGTGTAAATAATTAGATAAAAAGTATTCAAATTAATAAACCTACATTCATAAAATAACAGATAAGATTCATGTGACCATAAATAGCTTTCCTCCCCTAAATTCCCAATATTTGAAAGAAACTTGATTTTTCATATGCCAGCCTTCATATTATTTTAATGTCATTTTTACTTTCTCATGTCCTCTTTATTCTCTTTTGTCACTGAAGTTGATAGTATTAATCATGGTAAAAACTACTTAAATCAAGAGGTATGTATTCTATAATTAATTTTTCAAAGATATATGGAAAGGATATATGAAGCATTTTATTAAAACAGTGATCAACCCCAATTCTGATGTAAAATATATTGGCGGATATTGGTAAAGAGTAGACTCAGTTTCCGGTAATAAGTAACAATATCTGATTTAAACAATGGAAGTTTAGAGGTGTGACAAGCTTTGGAGTCTAAATTTCATGCATGTTATCCCTATTAATACAGATTTGACTCCTTAGAAAAAGCAAGGTGCTTTTTCCCTTGGGTATTTTCCGTGTCATATTTTTATGTCTCCCAAGAAAACTCTGATATCTCTGATACATTATACAAGCCTCTGGAGCTCCTGTATTTTTTTGAGATGCTCTCTTATGTGCTTGAATTACATTAGTCCCGTGTTGATGGTGGGTATACTAAATCTGGGCAGGACACCAGAGGGGCCAAGCACATTCCCGAGCCTTCAACATAAAACACTCCACTCTTTCAGCCCTAGCACTAGAGGATAAAATATCAATTATTACAAATATATTCTGGGCATTTAGAGGCATTACTCATTCTTCGATGTGGAATGGGAATTTCTCTTTTCAGTAGAAAAGAAGGAATTGGCAGGTGCAACAAGAAGCATTGCAGTAAAAATTTCCCCTACAAAGGGAGATGACTGTAGAGAGCGTGTGCAAAACCTCCTGCATTGCTTAGTCCATTTCTCCTGGGGTGGAGGAGCCGGTTTACATTTTCCAGTGAACCATATCCACTGACAATTGCTTTTATTTCATTGTTCAGGAGGTTTAACAAAGAGCCAATGGATTTATGTTTTAATGGTAAGTATGGTATAACCTTCAGCAGAACACTTCCTTCAGAAAGAAACTGTGTGCTTAGACTGCCAAATGCATTTAAATGCTCTAACAGCCTACGAAAACAAGACGTCTGTGTGCCATGTTCACCGGGCTGAGTGTCCTCTAATCTACGACCGCGGGGACAAGTCCACACACAATAGCACACATGCTTACTGACCTTAGCAACTCTGTGCCTCTCTGGCTGGTGCCACAGAGGCTGGAGAGAAACTATCTGATGGTAAGGTGTTTTCCCTGTGATGGATTTATGCCTTCAAGAAATATTCCTATTTAGTACACATATTTTGTTTTCCATTGAGGGCAAAAGAAAAACAATCATGTGGATGATAAAAAATATAATTTTTAAAAGATCACGTTCCCTAATTGTGAGTTTTACATTTTAAATGATACAATTTTAACTGCTTCATTGAGATATGGTTAACATACAAAAAGCTGTAAATATTTAATTTATACAATCTGATGTGTTTGGAGATAAGTGTACCCATAACACCATCATCAATACCAATGCCATAAACTTATCTATCACTTCCCAAAGTTTCCTCTTTCCCCTTTGGTTTTTCTTTGGTTCTTTTTGTGGTACGAACACATTAGGTCTACCCTCTTAGGAAAATTGTAGTATATGATTCTTAACCACAGCCCCTATGTCGTATAGATTTCCAGAACTTATTTTAAATAACTGAAACTTCGTACCCTTTAACTAACACCTCTCCTCTTCCCTCTTCTCTAGTCTCTGACAACCACCATTCTATTCTTTGATTCTATGTGTTTGACTATTTTAGATTCTATATATAAGTGAGATCATGCAGTATTTTTCCACCTTATTTCATTCAGCCTAGTGTCATCCAGGTCCATCCGTGTTGTGTCAGATGACAAGGCTTCTACCTTTTTTAAGGCTGAATAATAGCCCATTATAGGTATATACCACATTTTCCTATCCATTCATCCAGTGATAGACATTTAGGTTGTTTCAATATTTCGCTATTTTAAATAATGCCTCAATGAACACGGCGGTGCAGGTATCTCGTCAAGATCCCGATTTCAATTTCTTTGGATATATGCCAGAGGTGGGATTGTGGAATCAAAAGGTAATTCTACTTTTAATTTTTTGAGAAACCTCCATGTTGTTTTCCATAATGGTTGTACCAATTTACATTCCTACCCAAAGTGTATGAGAGTAATCTTTCCTGTACTTTCTCACCAACACTTGCCTCCCCTCCTTTTTTTTTGATGTGTCATCTTAATAGGTGTAAGATGATATCTCATTGTGATTTTGATTTGTATTTCCCTGATGGTAAGTGATGCTGGTCATCTTTTCATATATCTTCGGCCACCTGGATGTCTTCTTTGAAATGTCTATTGAGGTCCTCTGCTCATTTTTTAATTAGATTATTCTTTTGCTGTTTAGTTCATGAGTTTTTTTATATATTTTGGACATTAACATCTTATTGAATATAGCATTTGAAGATATCTCATTTTAAAAGTTTTTATGCTATTGTATCACATGGTGGGTCCAAATTATCTGTCTATCTACTTATCTATCTATCTATATTGTGTCTATATCTTTCGTAGGAGATGTTGACTTCCTCTATTCCCTTGTTTAGGTGTCTGTGATATAAGGCATATGAAAGAGCATAGAATTGGGTTAATAATTGTTGTTCCTTTGATTCATGGACCTCACTTATTTTTGAGTATGCCCGGGTGACAAAAAATAACAGACAGGTGGGAAAGTCAGCCTGCTTCGCAACTGACTAGAAAATAGCTTCCACACTGCATTCTTCCCAAACTGTTCTCTAGTAATCAAGGAATTCTGGATCTTACCTTGAGCTTTTGGCCTCTTGTTAAAATGTAAATCCTTAGGAGAAAAATTATTTGAAGCTCTTCTTCATCATTTCATTCTGAATAAATTTTCAGTAATAGGTTTGGATGCCTGGTTGAGAGATCACAGCTGGAAAGAAATAAGAAAAAGGTGAGAGGGCTGTGCAGTGGAGTTGACAAGAAAGGAGATTCCCCTGAGGGGTTGCTGGAAGCTTGAACTTTGCTCTTAACAGAACAGGTGATCTGGTGATCCCTTTAGGCATGTTTGAGAACTTGGAGTACACATAAATGGTTCATTGTTTACAGGGTTGTTATAAGGAGAAGAGGCAGAGAGAAGACCTCTTTGTTCAGTTTTACAGTAAGCAAAGGAAACTGCTGAGGCAATGAACTGGCTAAGTTACCTGGGCAACTCAGACTACGGGGTTTTTTGCTTGCTTGTATTATTTGGACAGCATTATAATGGCCTGCTTTAGTTTTCAAGCAGAGATACTACCTTTGAAGCAATGGAAGAAAAAAATATGAGATCAAATATGATTTCTATGTAGGTTAACACAGAGACACATTACTGTATGCAGTATAGGTGGAGGGAGAGAAAAGCTGAAGCAAAAACTTTCTGGTCCTTGATCTCATTTATAAGTCTTTCTCTCGAACAGAGTTCTATGGGCTTAATTCCAGCTCTGTTTCTTAAGTAGTAGTAATAACTAGAGAATAATTGTTCTCTGTTCCTATGGTATCCTGTTTAAAAATGTGTAAAGAGACGCATGACTTATTGATTTTATATTTATGTAATGTGCGAGAATTTTAAGAGTTTTACTTGTAAATACTCTTTAAGTTACTTTTCGTCACTTATTCCTCACAAGGCAGCCTGGCACTTTTAAAACGGGAGGCACTGTGTGTCAGAACGTTGCCCCTACCGCTCCCTCTGTCCGGAACTCAACCTCAAACTACCACAGGACTTTCTTCCTCACTTACTTCGAGATGTTTCGCAAGTATCATTTACATGGCCGAGTCTTCTGTGGTCTATTTAAAATGTCACCTCCATACCTCTACTTCCTATCCCCCTTCCTTGATTTACTTTTACCTCCAGCTCTTAACACTTACAACGAAATATGTAATTTTATATTGTTTATTTGCTATCCTTCCACTCAGATGAAGGCTCCACAATGGTATAGATTTTTGGCTGCTTTTTTACTAATAATCAGCACCTTAAACACTACCTTACACATAATAGAAATATATACAAATATGTTGAGTGAATGTTATTGATACAAGACATTTTTAATAATTGATAAATATAACTACATACTTAGACTCAGATTTATTTTAGTAAACTACAAATAACAGGGATTCAGTAGGAGCAATAACCAAGAATATTTGTCTAAATTTTTATATTATAATTCCATATTTCAACATTTGAAAGTTAAGCAGGCTGCATTAACTTTAAATTGAACAATTTATCAATGATTTAGGCATAAGTTCTTAAAATCTTTCAAAATTTCAGTTTTTCAAGGTATATTTTAGCTTAGAGAACATTGCTTTCAAAATATTTTCCTATTAACAAGAGGAATGTTTTCCTTACATTTTAAAAGTGTACAAAAGAAAAAATAGAATTTTCCCAGTTTCAGTCATTACCTGAAAACACCTAAAACAGGAAAGAGGAAGACTTAAAAACTAGAAATTTCTTTAAGTCCACTGTGCCAAAAATAATTAAAGTTGGAAACTTTTTCTCACGTGAGTGTAAATTAATTAGTGTATGGGCTCGATTTGGGTTCTATTTTTTTTTCACCCCCACTTTTCTCCCCACATGGTGGTTCTATTTAGAAAAAATAACCTTTTATATAAGTACTGCTTACTTAAGATATAAAAAATACTCATACAATTAAATGCCATTTAAATTATCTTTTCAATTAAAATGAAAAAAGGTCCATGTTCTGAAAGCTTCTGATAAATAGTCATTCACTCTTGAATTTACATTTATTTATGTCTGTAGAAGTTGAGAATATTCATGTTCTATAGGCATTGAAAATTTAGGGTAAAATTTTATCAGCTCAATACAAATGATATCCATTGATACTATCAGTTTTTCTTTCTAGTCATCATGTAAATTACAAACCCGACTCATTCAACAAAGAATTTTGAGTACCTACACTGAAGATCAGGCATAGAGAATGCAACGGTATACATATAGGGCATTCTTTGCCACATGCACATTGCAACCTTCCTTCACTTCATCCACTTGTCTATAAATCCAGCTTCAGCTCACTCCTTAATAGTCACCAATGTCAATATTGCAAAGATATTTTTGTTGTCTCGCATTATTTTTTTACACATAGATACAGGGTGGAGTACAGAATAACAGAGCTGGCAAATGATGGATCACAGACTCACACTGAAATTGGTTTGAATTAAACCCTCCTCCTCTTTTTACAATACACTTACTGGGAAATTCTAATTATAGAAATACCAACCAACATGCTACTAGAAATATGGTTAGCAGAATTTGAAAAAAAAAAAAAACCAACAACTTTTTTCCTCATTATGTTATATTTCGGTGAGACTTACTTATAACTTGCCACATTTAGATGCACACAGAGTGTGAAAAGGTATAAGTGTGCAAGAAATAACAGTGCTGGCCAACATCAGTGCAATTTTATCTTTCCCAGATCTCCTTAATCTCAAGGAGTATGATGGGAGATGGGAACAGCAGGAAAAAAAACTAGCATTTATTGAACATGATTAGGTTTCATGTACTATACTGCTGCAAACCTTACACTTTAGTTAATTCCTCAAATAGCAGTCCTGTTAAATGGTCTCAGTACTTGTAATTTTAATCCAGGAGAATTGCAGTACTGTTTCTGGACTGGTACTTGTTGATGTTCTGTCTGTTATTAATTTCATTTTACACCACAGTATAAAGTGAAAAATACCATTTCCTAAGAAAGTCTTTTCTTGATCAACCTGTGAAAAAGAGGCTCAACCCAAGTCATATCACTCATCACTCCCTGACACAGTTACACATATCTGTAATTTGTATCTCCCATTATCAATGGAAGTTTCACAAATGCAGAGGTGTTGTTTGGGCCATCACTTAATCCTCAGTGTCTAGAGCAGTGCCTGAATGAATAAATGGATAAGTGAGTGAATCTGTGAATGCAAAATAGAATGGATGAGGCTAAGACATTTTTCAGGAACTTATCCAAACACTCACAGCTTGTAAGTTTTACGACTGAAATTTTAACTACAGATTTGAGTCCAAACCCTGGGGGCATCCCATTGTGCCAACTGTTTCTATCTTGCTTCCAACAGTTAATGTCACCAGGGCCATGGAGAGCAGCATAATGTAATATTACTTTGAACCATATGGAACAGCCTTTCTGAGCCTAGTGGCATTTAATATATAACATGAAGTATATAAAGGAGTCACTCTGCTAACAGAAAGGAGATCCTGTACTAAAGAATCAGTGAGTGCAGAAGCCCATTTGTCAGGAAAGAGCGTGGATTATTCTAGAAATGACCAAGGCCAATGTGGCTGGAAATTAGTGAGTGACTAACAATGAGAATGTCTGAAATATGACTGGAGAACTAGGCCAGCTCCAGATTCTACATGGTCCTGTTGGTTATGTAAAGGGATTCGGATTTTATTCTAATTACAATAGGAAGCCCCTGAAGGTTTTAAGTTATAAGAGTAACAGGATCCGATGTGAGTTTCTGAATGGTGTGGAGAATAAACTAGAAATGGGCAAAGTATGTATACGTTCACATACACCTTCATACATTCCACATACTGCTGGCTTTGAGGGGTATATATGATAGGAAAAGAGTATTTTGCATGGCACTAGGCACATGGTGACAGAAGTTTCTGAATGCCTGATAATATGCCTCCTTTCTTTTCTGTCCATCTGCCTGCCCTCTGCTGCAGCATGAGTGACCTCACACAGAATGGGGCACTACCCTACAGATGGCAACTTAATATGAGTGGAACACTAAACTCTTTTTGTACGCAAAATATGCAGTGTGTAACAATTTATATTTATTGTTAGGATGCATTTTATTCCTGTATACTATTCGACTGCTAACTATGGTTTTCTTTAATATTTTTCCATAACCATGTGATTCTTCCATCTAATGCTTTTTTACCAGCTCCCCATTTTCTTTAATTTTGTAGGATAATATTCAAGTTCTTCATGATCTAGTTTCTACACTTCCCCTCCACTCTCACCTTTAGAAGTCATACCCACTCATCCATCGCACACTTACAAATGTGCATATACACACATATTTTGTGTGCTGAGATAGTAATCAATATATTTATCACATTCTATGATTTATTTCCATGCTTTTATATCTTTTGGAACTTTTATTTTTTGGTCTGACAAACTTCTATTCAATCTGAAAACTTCAGTTGTTGTCATCTCCCAAAAGCCATCCGTGGTAATTCCTCAATTGGGGGCAGCCATGTTTCTCTCTGAATTTTATCTACCATATATTTATAAATATATTAATAAATTTTCATTACCTTATTATTTATTTATTACAAAATTGAGTTTCTTGTTGAGGATTTAGCTTTCATTTGTTTTATGTTTTTTGCATATTATAGCTTGGGCTGAGACTGTTTAGCCACTCAACAAATATGCACTAAGTTAAATACTACTTTTCATATATATGGATATTCTGCATAACTACTACTCATGTGGAAATAAAATAAATTCAGATTATACAGTAAGAGTGAAATCAAGACATTATTATCAGTCATTTGTCAAATCCCATTTGCAAAAAGTATTACAACTTGCAAAATATTATAAAGAAAGCAAACAGATCTTTAGTGAGGCTGCAAAAATTCTTAGGAATTTTAATATTTTTTGTGGTTTTGGAAGGCTATATTTATGACAGATATCATATAGAATAGATAAATTAAACCCAATAAAGTATTCTTGTTTAAAAAATTGAACTTGGAAGAAATGTCTCAACATACTATGATTACTAGCTTCTTTATTGTTTCGTTCAAGCACTTTAAAATTAACGTTCCAACTGAGGGCCTCCACCACAATTTATAAGGGTTTTCTGGTCTTTACTCTTTTATTAAGAATGGGGCTGACCTTTGGAATTCAAGGAACTGGGCACTGGAAGGGAAGAAATACAGTGTTTATCATTTGAAGAGGCAGTGTTCTACCAGACTGCCCTCAGCTCTGACAAACGAGATCATACTTGTGAAGGTACTTGGAAAAGTAAAAAAAAACACGAATTCTACTCATAATCTCGGTAATAATAATGAAATATGACAAACCTTCTAGACTCAAGATCCTAGAAACTAGGAAATAGAGCATGTTTGCCATAAAGAAGAGGCTTCAGAAGATATACATTTTTCTGTCAAATATTATAATTTCCTCCTCAGATTTCCTCCTCTCTTTCACAAGGCCACAGGAATGTCAAAAAATAGCATAAATGAAAACAATGTTGAAATTAATTAATTACTTCAGAAAAAGAGCTACAAATATGACGTGGTTATATAATCTCAGTAGTATCTAGATACTTGTAGGCAGGATCTTTGTTTTTCTTGTTCTCCCTTGTAAATCTTACACCTAAAACAGTGGGATAAACATGGTAGAATCTCAATATTTGTTGGGTTTATGAATGACATATTGATGCCCAACGTAAATTTAAACGGACATAATATTTAAAGTAGCTCTTGGTATCATATTAACGTATGGCCATATCTGGTGATAAAGCGTGTTTCTCCCCTTGCATTTCTTTTGCTGATGAAGACACATTGATAGATCTACCTGCCTATTCCTTTGGTCAGGATTGGGTAACACATTCATGCCTGCTCAATAATTACCAAGGTATATGAGACCTGCTATAACTCTCCCCGTTTGCTTTTATGAGTCATGTGAGGGTGAACATCCAAATGGTGAATGTGCAGCAAAGAATTAGGCAGATGGGGCAACCAACTGAGACTGCCAGGCTCCTAGATTCTAGAAACATTTCTACTTATCTGATCTATAAATGTTAAACATTTCTTTTGTAGCACAGGAGTGGAAAATGGTCCTTCTCTTGCACATGTCATGATGGAATATGAGCAATTGCAAAGTCTTTACATCCTGGGAAAACCATAATTGTGGAGCAATGTGTGACATAAAGCTTCATCGTATTATCTGTCTTACTCAACGTATAAGGTTGTGTTGTGATTTGGAAGTTTCCCTCCTCTTACTTGAAGATTAAAGGTGATGAATAACAGCATTCTTATCCTTTTAAGAAACCTTTCTCATGCTTCCATTCAGTGTTACTTCTTATTTATAATTTGAAAAAAAAGAGTAAAACTCTTGAAAACTGAATTTCCTTATATACTCTTGAGAGCTTATCATTATCTTCATCAAGAAGTTATCTCTTGATTTACCAGAAAATCAATTAGCATGATTCAGAGAGCAATTTATATTTGAATGGTCTCTAAATATGTTTTTTATGAAAGAAAAGTAAAAATTATCTATTCAATTAATTTAATTACTCTCAAGGAGTAACTGTAAAGGTGAAAATCTAAAACAGAGAATACTTCCCTTCACTACTATGTCTCTTCTTTTTCCCTAAAGTCAAACTTTTATATCCAAGAGCTCTCGAACATGAACCCTGCTGTGATATAATGGGATCTTATGAAACTGGGTTACTAAGTATTTCTAGAAACCTAAGGAAGATTCTTTAATCTTTTAACTGGTGGAGCTGCAACTAATAAAGGACTTTTTTATTATTTAAAAATAATGTGTTCTCATGCCTCCCTTCTTTAAGACAAGTACATAGTATTATATCTAGTTTTAAAAATCTGATTTGAATTATGTCACATTTAGTTTCTAAACAAGGACTTCAGTCTTTGATCTCTAACACTGATTCAAATGTTGTTTCTATAGCTGTTTCTTTTCTTAAGAATGTATCAGGAATGTACCTTCTATCAAAAATTCAGAAAATAAACGGCCTAGTTCACACATACACCTATTTACTTTGTGGAAGAGACAAAACTAGAATCCTGTCCAGGGCTTTCCCTCGAGAATGAGTTGCCTGGGGAAAATCACATAGTAATAATTTAGAAGGAGGGTTCAGAAAGCCCCAGTTAGCCTCTATTTCTGTATGACACTGGAAAAGTCACTTAACTGCTCTGAGATTTTTGTTTCCTTGTTGTGAAGTTCAGGCACTGGATTAAATGCTCTCTAAGAATCATCATTCCATTAATCGATTCATCTCAACATCTGTGATTTTCATGATTCTTATGAATTTTATAGGGCTATACCGAGGATGTTTCTGGACATGAGAAAATGCCTATAATTCTTGAAAAGTTTTGTTTCATAAATGTTTTAAAGGGTCAGTTCCAGGATTTTTATCTCAGTGTTTTCATTTCCATTTGTGAAAAACAAAGACTAAGCTTCATGGCGTTTTATCTTCCTAATTCCCAAAGTAAATGCCGCTTTTTTGTCTCATGGAATATGTCACTCTTATGGAAATAAAAATTGAATTTAATTGTAGCAAAAGAGGAAGTTCTACCATATGCAATAATGTCCCCTTTCTTATGATTCTTTTCTCTAGGACATCAGTAAAACTTTTAATAGGATAATGATAATAAAGCAGAGGTAGTGCACAGCACTTGCTACTCCAAATTCCCTTTGGGAAACAGGTGCAGTCCAAATACAAATAAACTAAATGTACTTTTCCATAAGTAGGCTACTATCATGTAATATAGTTCTAAGTTACCTAATGATTACTTTCTAATTAAAAATACCTATTTCTTAAGCCCACTGCGTATGCAACACCCATCAATTCCCGCTCCAATCTGTACACTCGGCCCCTGCCATAAAGCATAAAGTGGTGCTTTCTGTCAAATCCCCATGACTAGTACTTCTTGGATACACTCCCTTGTAGGAGGTAAAACATTTCATGCACTTGAAAGAAAAAAAGGTTCCTCAAAGAATAAAGTCAGAGGCAGAAACAAATATCTGTAAAGTAATACAAACAGTAGGCAAAAGCATCGCAGGGGATTTGAGTTCTAACTCTTCATACACTGACTGATTTCTCCCAGAAATACAGTTGGTAGGGTGGAGTTGATGAGAGTTGTGGATGGAATGTAAATGATAGCAAAAAACCACCATTATAATAAAGGAGGTAATTTACCACCTCAAAACATTTTTCAAAGTTTGACCTGTGTCAATCTCTTCAAATGTAGAATTCTGTCCCAGGCCCACATATTTACCCCAAAGAGCAACTCACTTCTATTATCTAGCTATATCAAAGATAAATGACATATTGCTACCTCTTTTCATTTATTACATTTTCTACCTGTCTTGTATTTCCATTTCTTCTCTATACAGAAAACTCCTATTTACCCCTCGAAATTTAACTGAGCATCTTGGAATGACTTCCATGACATACTCAGAGTCAATCACTTTTATTTTCCCACATCCTTGGCATTTTGTACAGTGCCTGGCACATGGTAATTTCTTAATAGTTGTTTTACTTATGTTTGTATTATTTATGACAGTAATTTTCAGGATCTTTAATAAGCAAATGTGCCTTCACACCTTTAAGAGAAATGTGGAATATACAGGGTATATCAGGAATTTCATCCAATTGCTGGTAAGTAACAGAGACCTGGCTCCAATGGCTTAAACACATTAGCATTTTATATTCTCACTAAAATCAAGTTAAGATGCTGGGTGGGAGTGCCACAAAATAAACTGAAGTTTCATTTATACCTGTTTGTAGTATAAGCCTTGACAATTGGCTTTTCTTATTGTAATGCAAATGCCCAACTTAAGCTTTGATTGCCTAGGCATCCACTTCAAAGAGGCACCCACTTTAAAGATGGCTATCTGGACCTCATGCAAGGCCAGCCACTTAGCTAGATAAAGGGCCAAGCCCTGTAAGTCCTGCCCCCTGCCCCACCCTTTCCTTTATTTTAAAGATCTCTGTTGATTTTGATAACTGACCATTTGGGCTGCTTGTTTTTGTCTTTAAATTCTCACTGTTAGGTTTTAAATTCACTTAAAGTGAGACTTTGAAACTGTCAGCCCCCATCCTCCACCCCAATAAAAGCAGAACCTCAGGCCCACATGTACTCTCTCTCTCTTCCATCAGCCTCCCTGTGTGGCTCCAAGTATGGCATGTAATTTTCAGAACTTGTAAAGAATAAGTTTTGTGATTATTATTGCTGAGAAAGCCTTGCAATCATAATAAAACCATAAGGGCAGGTCCAGCCACAACACTGGTTATTGATAGGTTGAGACTGAAACAAAACAGTTTGATTATGCTTACCTTATGGATTTTATCATAAAAGAAAAAAAAAAAAACAATGTCTCAAGATTGTTAACTACTGGAACTCCAGCCATCCACACATAACAACCAAGCAGAAAAGTCAAACAGGAAGTGGCTACATGGGATCCCTTTACACTTAGGTAGAGCCTTCTCTAAAGAACTCTTCTCACAGCACAATCCAAAATTTGACTTTCATGTCATTGGCTTCCTCGATAAAATATAGGCTGAGAAATATATATATTTATATATATCTGGTTATAATATACATATTAACATGATTATACTCCATCCCCAAACAGAACTAAACAGGGTTCCGTTACTAAGAAAGAAATAATATGGATAAATAAGTTCTGCTAGAGGTTTTTCAAACTATGAAATACTCATTTCATAAAACATTAGCATTTCTAGAAACATGCATTCTTTGTAATACATTTTGGGAAACAGTGGTCTAGATAATTTCTTTTAGATATTTTTTCCCAGTGTAACAACATGTCATTGATTACTAATTACTCAAGGACTGAATTTCGCATCTCCTTGGTTTTGATATTAGATCAAAACCTACCTTTTGGTTCAGGTAGTTTTTGTGTTTCCATTCCTTTGACTTTGTGCATTTATGAAGCATTTTCTCTAGGATAACAATCCTTCCTCTTTAGCGATACTTTCCAGAAACTCATCATTTTTCTTCCAAAGGACAAACTCCCAGAAGCACCTGGAATAAAGCATGGGTCAGCTATATTCGCATGCTGGATGATCGATTTAGGCACTTCTGCCCATCTTATTGTATAGACATTGTACATCTGTTGTCTGCTATGGCATAAACTGGAAGAAAAAAAATGTTATGTGTTGTATTTCAGCTGCTGTATATAGCCAGGCTTTGCAAACAATGCAGACAAAAACCACCAATCATTTTGTCTCATGACTGAACCTAACAATCTCTGTTAGGATACTACAATTCTCTATCAACTGATGACAAAGCTGTCTGCTTATAAGGGAAGGAACATCTGCAGCGTAAAGAAGATGCTGCACTAGAATAAAGGCTGCATATTCTGCAAAGATCCTGGCTCTGGAGCCAGATAATTCCAAGGATCAAATCCTGGCTCAGGCATAGGCTAGATGGAAAATCTCAGGCAAAGAACTTCATCTCTCTGAGACTTTATTTCTACCTCTGAAAGGAGCATCAAAGCATTTTGCAGATAATTTGGAAGTTTAGAAAAAGTATGTAAAGCACTGAGCATAGTTCTCGGCTCATGAGTCTCTCTATAATTTGTCATCTTGTCTTCTTTTTCCTCCTCCAGGTCCTCATCCTTTTCCTTATCCTTATATTGTTATTTCAGTTATAGGAGAAGTATTATTAGTGTTTTAGTAGTAATAGTAGTAGTTAATTACAAACATACTAGTACTGTTCTCTAAAAGTTTCTAGGTAAAGGCATTTTTTTCTCATTTTTTTTCTAGAAATCCGTACACCTGCATTCTACAGTGCAAATATATTCCTTATTTTCAGAATACTCATGGCATCAAAAAACTTTGTGACTTTGTGTCTTTTTAAAACTACTCCATATGACTGCCTATAATAATTTCCAACATAATCTGGGTCCTGTATAAATTTCTAAATTTATCCAGTATCACTTTCCCTCTCACTCTTTATGTTCTAGCAACATTGCTTTTATTTCTTTTGCTCAAGCCTCAGTGTCTCCACTCGTTCATTCGTATCCTCTCTCTCTCTTTTCCTGTCCTTCTCTCTGCTTTTCTCTCCTTCCTTTTCACTCTCTCTCTCTCTCCCTCTCCTTCTCCTTTTCCCTGTCCTTCAGAGATGTTCTTTTCCCAAAACTACACAGCAGACCTCATACCATACGTTATCACCTTAGGAACGTCTTACCTGACCATTTTAATTAAAGAAGCTATCTCTGACTACGTTATTCTTTTCATTTCATTTTATAATATTCATAACCACCTGAGATTTAAAAATGGATGTATCCACCTATTTATATTTGTCTCTGCTCAAAAGCAAGAAGGGGGAAAACTGTCAGTCCTAGTACTACATTCCTGGTACCTAGAATAATACCTGCCAAGCAGAAGGTGCTCAATATATGAATAAAGGAATTGATGCTAAGTAAACTTTTATTGAACAAGAAGGAAGGGAATCACTAGGGTACCTCTCTAGAGTTCTTTTATATGCTGTATCCTTTTCTCTATGTTCTGTCAAAAACTATGAAGTGTCTAACACTTTACCCTACTTGCAACCTAACAATTTATTCTGCCGCAGTTTCATGGATGCTGGCAGACATAAGACTCCCGTGTCAAACACAAAGGGCTTTATTATTCTAGGCACAATGAGCAGCATGAGTGTCATGTTTGCGTCAGTGCTCCATACCCCAATTTCCACAGGGCAACATTCAGAGGGCCAGATGACATCTATGTATGGAGTGGGGTATCACAGGAGAGGAGCCTGAACTAAGGAAACTCACATCTCTTATTATGAGAAGCATGCCCACCCTTTGCTCCAGAGGGAAATGCTATCTCTACCTTCCAAGGCTGTAAGAAACCTGCTCTTTCTCTGAAGAGAGACACTCTCTCTATCTTCTAAGGCTGTTTACTACAGAAACATACTTGAAAAAATAACCTGGAATAAAGCAACCATTGTCTTTGGTGATAAAATGGGCAAAAATGCTAGAAAACAACAGTGAATTGTTTCCCAATAAGTCCTTCTAACTCCTACTCACACTTCACCTCAATGTCTAATTTGCTCTTCTAGATTCTACCTTATATAAGACTCGTTCGATCCACGTCTTTACACTGAGTGCTCCTGGCTCTCAGGGACCTTACAATCTGATATTAGTGAGTAAGGAAACCCTGGTTTTCCAGCTCTAAAACCAGTACTCCCAACTCCAGCCATTCTAATGAGCACAACCTCCTAAAGAGTTGCAGCGGCTGCCCCTGTTCCTCAGGGTTATCTCCCTAAGGACAGCAGATAAGAGGCAGCCAAGTAACACTCTCCAGTGAGACTGGAGGTCTGGGTGTCCTTGGGAGCACTCAGAAATATTAAACTCAGCAGGAGAAGTTGAAGCATTCTTGCACTGAGAATAATTCCCTCATGTGAATCATTATTATTGGTATTGGTAATAATCAGAATATCCCTAATCAGCATGGCTCCACTACTCTGGAGTTAGAAATGTGCCTGTCATAGCTTGGAATGCAATGTCTGTATTTGTAGGGCTAGGATTAGTGGAGGGAAGTTTTTAGTCTAGTAGAAGCCCAGGCACCAATACTTGAGCTGTCGAGTTTTTGAAAATGTTCAGTAAGGTCTTTGGCTTTATGCATTGGGATATATGGGATGATACAGAAAAATAATTTTCTTGCTTAATTATTTCATAAGAGATATAGCCTTCAGTATTCAAAAAGAAATGGAGAAGGGGATGGGGACATACTCAATTTGCAAAATGCGACATTAATGTATCTTTACCTATTCATAGTTATGGAGCCAAGAACTGTGCATTCTGACTGATGTAACATCAGTGTTCCTATGACCTGAGTCTTTCTAAACCTTTATGACTATAGAGTATAGTCTTTAAGATAGGACTATTTAAAGCCTACAATGATTTCTCATGCATTGGCATCACTTCTAGGAATCTTGAATTCATCTACTAGATCCTCAATTGTACAGTGCATTCAGAGAGATGTGTGTTCCTTATGTGTGGCATTTACATGACTATTTTGTAAATTCTCAAGTGATAGTAATATAGTGGCATTCCTTAAATAAAAATGTTTTTATATCAGTGTCATCAGTAATGGTACCTACAGTGAAATCTCCTTTGGATTATTGATTTCTAACCTCACTGTGAGGAAGAAATATCATTTATTACAAAGTGATAATAATAAGAATAGAAATAATATCAATACATTTTTTAAAATGTTACTTAAGCACACTGTGTTAAGCACTTTATCTAATTTAGGCTTCATAAGAAGTGGCTCTTATTCCTCATTTCCAGGTGAATAATTAGAGATATAGAAAGGTGGAGTAACTTGTCTCACCTCAGTAATTAGTTGAGCTAGGACAGAACCCCCATTTCCCTGAAGCTGTGCTGCTGTACCTCCATATGGAAGTTTCACTGAGTTTGTTTTGAGCAAAACCTCTGCCATCTTTATGCCCATCCAATACTGGACATTCAGCCCCTACTTCCAACCTCTACTCTCACTTGATCTCAAGAGAAGAGAAATTCGCCTCTTTATATCCAGTCTGAGACTGATGCATGCCATATACTTCATTGAACTATACTCTATGACTACTAAGTTAATCTTCACTTACCTAGTCCTCTAAAATGCAAACCTATTTAAGCTAAGTGAGAAAGAAGAATGCTAACCTCATCAACCAGAGCTCAATAGTGAAATGTAACGATCAGAGTTTTCAACTTGGAAGGGCTTCAATAAAATCCTGCAGATCTTTTTATCAAAGATTGATCCTGATCTTTTCATCCTTTAGACAGAAAGCTGTGCTTTCATCCCACAGAAAATAGATGTCCAAAATGCAATGTATAGTCATATATGGAAGAATTGTTGTCTTTCTTTGTGCAAAGATGCAAATTATACTTTTCTCTTGACCAGGAAGTTAACTGTTTTTGTTTTGTTTTGTTTTGTTTTTTAATGCCTCCATAAACACTGAACTCATGATAGCATATTTTTTAGGGGTAAAAACAAAGAAACTTGAGACATTTAAATTTACTCTCTGTTTTAAAACTTATTCTCCTAGCTGAGGCGACAAGAGGGGTGGGTGCGGGGGGCGGGGAACCACATCAAAAACACAAGCTTCCAAGTGAGAGAAAAGATCATGCTTGAAAGGGATTTGGAACTATTTATTTAAATAACTGTTGTGAGAAACCATAAAGCAAAACTAAACATCCTTCAATAGATTAGGGGAGATTGACTTAACAATAGAGCTATGAGAATTATGTAATTAGTGAAGGGTTCCAAAGTCTATAGACAGAGAACTAGGTGAGGAACTTTGGATCCCATCAATGTGATGCTAACATACTTAAACATGTGCTCCCTAGGGTATTTAGCAGCACAAAATAAATTCTGCCTGAAACCAAAACAAAACAACAAAAAAGTGGCTATAAGTCTCCACACTGATAATACTGTTAACATGGTCATATTTATAGCATGCACCAGAGTCTTTCATACTCAACCATGTCTGTTAAGTTGATTGACAGCTTCTCTTTTTCAATCATCTGTTATTGAGTTTATAGTAAACCTATAAGCACATTATTTGGAGCAGTGCCAAAGATTCTGAACCAGGTGTCTTATTTCTGAAGGGAAGTGTTACTCTTGGATGACTATATAATTAGGAAGACAAAGAAAGTGAGTACGAGCTTCTAGCACTATGCTGCCACTTCCTCTTCAACTTCTAAGAGAAGTGAATGAAATCTCAGCAATTTTGAGAATCTATCTCTTCCTGGGTGATAATTATAATAATAAATCTGTCTCTAAACCTAAAGCCAAATTTCTGGGGTTTTAAGTGAACTCCAGTGAAACGGATTCATTCCTTCTGCATCCAGAAATCAAAATCAAATTCTTTTCTTGTTACTGTTTTATAAATTTATTTTTTACAAAAGATGTGTACAGTTGCTAAAAAAAAAATCTTACTATATGGAAAGGATAAAATAAATGTGATCTCTGTTGACAGTTTTATGTAACCAAAATGTGTACCTTTTCAGATCTATATTTTATTTTATATGTATTCTGCAAAACAGGAATCTTACTATTTAGATATTTGTTTTTTGATTCAGCAATATATTGCAAGTAAGTTCCTATGTCAATGAGTAGAGTTTATTTCATTATTAAAAAACACTACATATAATTTCATGATGTGAATATATCAAAGTTTATTCAACTATTCCCTGGTTTTTGAACTTTTAAGATCCCTTTAATTTTAGAGACATTTACAGATGACTTTACATTAAAACTCCACCTTCATATACCCTTCCCTACTTGCACTAAAATATCTATAAAGTAGATTCCTAGAAATAGAATTGTGGATTTAAATTTTGTATATATTTATCATTTGACACATACTAATAGATTTCTGCCAATTTTATTACCATCAATTTTGATGAACATTAAATAAGAACATTAAATTCTTTAAAAAGTTTTTTAAAGCTGATATCTATGACATTATATTGTTTGTAAATTTCCTTGATCACAATTACAGTTGAATATATGATCTCATGTTTCTATTAGCAGAATTTCCTTATAAATGTATCATTTCATCCTCTGTATCCGTTTTTCTGTGAGTTGTTGGTCGTTTAGTATTGATTTAGCTGATTATTTTTTTTAGATTCCTTTCTTTACCAGTAATCTATTTTTTTTTTTTTTACAGTTGGAGGTTCAAATCTAATTTTAAGGGTGTGAGTTTTTTATTGTTATTGTATTTTAATATATGATTTATAATCTTGTTCCATGTATTAAATAATAAATTACTTCACATTGATTTAGAATACTACCTTTTCGAATAAAATTTCTCATATATGCATGGATCTATCTGGGGGCTCTTGATTGTTTTTATAGCTGTGCAACTCTTTCTGGGCAGAACTACTGAGTTTACTTACTATAGTTTCTTCATGTATATTTTTACAACTGGTAGAACAATCTCTATGCCTAGATTTTTTTTCTCAAAAATTTTTTAATGTCGTTGTTCATATTTACTCCTTGAGATAAATGTTTGAATTGACCTAACCCATTCTAAAAATAATCTAAGTAGATTATTCATTACATATGTAAAAATTTTGTTATGAAATAAATTCTGAAAACTCCAAGGCAATAATATATATATAGATATGAATTCTACCAATGAGCATAAAAAATTGAAACTAGGGGCTTAAGCAGGTGTGTCCTCCGAGTGTGCTGTTAAATTTGGATTTGGATTTGAAAACTAGGCAGAAATAACTATCTCAACAAAGGATGGCTACTGAGGCCTCTTAAAATAAAGATGGCATGGACAAGTAACTACTTAATATTGCTCAGGAGCAGATTTTATTTTTTTTTAGATTTTATAAATTTTTAATTTTTCCATGATATTTGATGTGCTGAACTCTGAAGACTATACTTCTATGTTGTGTAATCAATTTGTTTCAAAAGACAAGGAATTTTAAGAACTTTAGAGTAAGAATGATATTAGGAAAGAATAATAAGAAAATTTGGGACTAAGCTTTCAAATCTTACACTTTCTCCTACTGATACCCATGTATTATAGTCCTCAAATGTTTTTTTTCTTACATTTTCCTGGTGCCTCACAAGCTCTTATCAAGAAAGGTATTAGCCCATCCTCTATTTTTTATTTTTATTTTCTTTTGCTATTAATGTATTGCTTAGAGCCAAATTATATATTGATTTTAGGAAATGAGAGGAGAGGAGATCATGTTTTGCAACATTTTTTTTCATAATTTATGGGGCCTTCCACGAGCATATAGATGGGAGATAGATGCTGCTCTGTCAGGGCTTGTATTTGTGCCCTTCTTAAGTCTCTGACAAAGGCTTTCTGAACCTTGACTGACCTTCCCCAACCATGTTCTTCCAAAGCCACAAGGCACTTCTCCTGAATTCGCTGACTTGCTTGGGAGCCTGACAAAAATTTCTCCAGGCTCTGAAATCATGATTTAAACATATGGCTGTCAGACTAACTTAGGACAGTTCAATTCCTGAAATAGCTAGTTTTCCTAGAGGTATGGAGTCTCTCAAGGTCACCCAAAGAGTAACTGTAATATTTTAAGATGGTTTACAGAGCTAATAATGAAGGATAAGAACAGAACATCAGTCTAGTTAAGCTGCTTTTCAGACACTTTCTAAATTCTGGTTTTATTCCACTTTGATGGTATAGAAAAAATATAAATATACTTTTAACTCAAATCAGTCTATTAAAGGATTTAAAACAAAACGTTTTATATGATTTTCAACTTAATAATAGTTGGCATTTGTGTTTAATTTGAATTTCAAAACATTGATATGATTCATTTGGTTTATCATGGAATGAACTTCCCTGCTAAAATACTTCTACACAAATAAATAAAAGAAAAAGCATAGTATAAAAATGGATCTCCACAAGAGTTTTCCCTGATCCTTTCTTTGTCAAGTAAAAGTTGCTTTTCAATGTCAGAATTTGCTGAAACCATAATAAATGGCTTGTCTTTCAATACTCCCTTCTGGAATTTCTGAACTGCTTCCTTCTGCAGCAATATCTACTCCAACTGCCAGAAAAGAGTACAACATAGTAAGAGCAGGTAATTTTCCTTAACCTCTTATTTATTAATTTTCATCCTATTTATTTTGTATTCCATTTAATCTGATTTCAACATTAAGCCATCCTGTATTTTCACTAAACACATACTACATTATTGGCAAAAGAGTTCAGCAGAAGTTGGATGGAGACATAATTTTTCTCCTCCTGTTGTGGGGTTATGGTTGAGTCTTGCAGTTGCTTCAGCCTTAAGCATTTTATGTCTTATGTTCTACCACCTGCTGAGTTGAATTTCTCTGAAATAATGAATTCACTTTCGTGCAAAGGCCAATGCTTTCTTGCTTTAGGCTATAACTATATGATGAAAAAAAACAAATGGTCAATTTGGTATTTGATGAATTTTGGCTGAGTGAGTTGGTTCAACTGTGAGGCCTCAACTTGATTGGTTGCCATATACAAAAACTTAATTTCAAAATCTGAAAAGCTAATAAATGTTCTAGGAAAAGTTATACGTTTTCACAGACTGTTCATTGGAAAGATTATATTAATAATAACCACAGTTATCAACTGATGAAAATGTTTTAACGTATTAACTACTTTGCAAGTATATCTCATTAATATTTTATGTAAAATAAAATTATTAATTCTCTATTACAAATAGTGAAACTGAAGTTCAGGAGAGTTAGGTGGCCAAATAGTAACTGACAGAAAAAAAAAAAAGAATTTGAAGTAATTCTACTTTCTTAAATATGTTATTCTACTTCCCTATATTAAACATTTAAAAATTTTTAATTCACGAGAACTACATTTGATTGTGAAAATATTTATAATCAGAAATATTTTCAGCAGGCTCTCATGACAGTTCTTTCTCCAGGATATAATTTATCATCTTTGCCTTATAATCACAAATTTATCGAAGCCACAAAAATCTATGCTTGGGTTCAAATCCAGACTCTTGATTTATAAGGTATGTGTCTCTGAGAAAATGTTATTCTATTTGAACCTAGTCTCTATCTGTAAACAGCATTATTGTGAGAATGCAACTGCAAGATTATGTGAAAATAAGAAGTATAATGTGTATTATAGCTATTAAATAGGAGATAATCTGTTTTATGGGAGGAGGAAGTGGTATTTTGAAGTTCATTCTCTCATCTCCTTAAATGAAATTTAAAAATGGTCTACTTAATGTTAGAATTCTAAGACTGAATGTGAGTAGTGGCAAACAGTAAGCCCACTCAATTGCTTTCAAAATCACACTTTACATCTTTCAAAAGCAATTATGAGTTGTCATCTTCATAAGCAGTTGAAGTGTAGGACAAGTAGATACATCTTCATTTGTCATCTTGATTCTTTATGTGAAGTTGGCATTGGACTATATGGTGTTGTATCTTTTTACTCATCCAGAAATATGCTTTCTGGGCCAAATCTCAAGTTCTCATGGGGGAAAGTCGACATTCTGAAGATCTGTAAGGGCTTATAGTTTCATAAATAAAATTACTCAAAAGTTATTATCATTAATCTTTAAAACTCTTCAGCTCCAACTTACCCCTGCCTAAGCTTATATATGTAATTAAAATGGAAGTTGTGAAATTTTCTCTAATAAAAATCTTGGTGAATATTAATATAACCAAAAGTGGAAATGGATTAGGTTGTGATTCTTTAGTTGTAAATTATAGTTAAAAAAACCTAATTAGTTCTATTTTCTACATTTAACACAAAGACATCAGTTACATTTGAATATATTTATAAACAACCATTATAAAAAATGCATTCACATCCACAAACTCGTTTTCATTTCATTCCAGAAAATACAATTATTGTAAACATCAAGAATTGGGAGCCATTGAACAGATGGGGCATTAGTGTCTTAATTCTTGATCCTTGTTCTAGTAAATCCTTTCGTTTTATATCCTTTCCACAAATACTACAGCCATTCAGGGCAAGATGAATGATTTTTTAAATGCTGCTTTAATGTTTGTGTCACTTTTTGTGTTTCACAATCTCAAACAAATATGTAAACGCAGCTGCCCAACAGGATAATGAGGCCACATTAAAATCCTCAAATATTCTAAACGAGGCATATCCTAATCATGCCAGAAGGTTCTGCATAAACTAAATGCAATTTCTTTGTACGAATATGCCTTTATTTTTATTATTATTTCTGATAAGTAATCTCTCTAATTCCTCAACTCAGATCTTTAATTTTTCATTCTGCATGCTGTACACCTAATAATATAGATTGAGTATCTATTAATTATGTTCACTTTAACAAAGAAACAGGTAAATAAGGATTCTAATGATTTAAAGGAGTTCACACAGGAACTGTACACACACACACACACACACACACACACACACACACACACACGCATACACTTAAAGTCTGCTGACGGAAACACATATAAATCCTGAATGCCTTAATTGAGCCACATAAATAGAGAATTTTTATGGCTTCCTCAGTCAATTCATATAGGATATAACATTTTAAAATACCTAATCTACATTAAAATGTGACATTTTAATAAATTATGTTTGCCTTCTTGCCTCCCTCCTGACTTATATTACAACTTTCAAGTTGCCAGTGATATCTATAGAGTCCAAAACCCTTCTCCAAAGTTTTGGAAATGATTGATATTTGATATTTGATATTTGAAAATAAATAATTTATTTTGACTGCCAGCATATTATCATTCCTTTTAAGTCTGAATAAATCTGCATTTCCTGCTTGGGTTGATAAGTTTGACAAATGTGAAAAGACTGAAAGAAAATTGGTGACTCTGGGTTACACATGAGTTGCTGATAACTGAAAACTGCCACAGAAGAACTGAATAGTGTTCTACTTATATAACTATTAAACACAGTCTGTCTCTCATATATATATTTTATTCCTGATAGATATTAGTTGAGTCCTTCCTAAATCTTATGGGAAAATGATGTAAAATGTACCTCTGGGGGAGTCTATCGCTGACTATAGTAGCTGTGGTTTGAACACATGTTGTGGTTACGTCTATCTTGGAGCATACTCTCTTCAAATCTTCCTGGTTTGGAATATATGTAAAATACTCTATGCCTAAGGCAGATGTAGAGAAAAGCATTATTTTCCTTGGAACACTTTAGAAATAAAAATATAGGCCTAGGATATGAGGTGATGTGGGAGCTAACTTGTTACAGTATCTTGTCTGACAACTAAGAATTTTACATTTCAGTTAAATCTTATGCAAAATATGGATAATATAATCAATATATGAGCTACATGAACATGCTGTAGAGAATGTGCTAAAATGATCAAAAAATAATGAATCCGTGTTGAGATAAAAGAGGAGGAAATTGGCATTTACAGGAGACCTATTAGGTGTTATGCAAGACTATGTGATTCACATTTGTTTTCCCATATTATGCCAAGACCACCTAACAAGGTAACATTATCTCATTTCATTTTAAAACTTCAGAAAGTGAGTTTCAGGAAAGTTCAGTAACATACCAAGGGTCACATAGCTATTAGGTGTCAGTGACTTCATATATCCAAGTATGAGCATTCACTGCGCCATGCTAACCTGGGTTCTACTTCAACAAAGATCACAGGAAAAATGACATAATCTTTGTGCTCTGTCAGAGTGGCTGGGGCAAACAATCTCAAAGTCCCTTTAGAGTGCCAACCATTTATGACTCAAACATTTTGAGAAAATTTTGATTTTGTTTTACTATACTTACCACTAGGCTGAAATGTCAAACTAGCCTTCCAGCCCAGGAAAAAGAATTTGTTCAGGTAACTCAGAGAGCAAAGCTGCCTAGGCTAAGGTACAAAAAGGACTCTGTTACTTACATCACAGATATTTCATCTTCCCAACTAAGCTATTATTTCAATACCAATTATAAAAAAAGGGCTAGCCTCTGGATGTGCTAGTATAATTCATTAATGAGACAGCCTATTATTTTATATAGGAAAATTAGAAAAGGAGGCTAATTTAGTGAGTGTAAATATTTCATATAGGAGTCCCAGTACATACATACAAATATAGATGAAATCATGTTTAATCACCTGTATGTTTATTGTTACAAATGGATGACCATGTTTCACAGTATGTTAACATTAAAATATACTTTTATCGTATATATCTGAGCCATGCAAACACATTTGAAAAGGCCATTTTATTCTAGATTTCAGCCAAAGCTTATTTGATATTTTATCATTTTTACTTTTCTCTTCTTCTCCCTTACCTCGATTTATTTTGTAAATGATAAAAAAGCCACACTGAATTAATGAGAATACTCTTACTATTTTTTCTTCTCATTTGGTTCATATTTAGTTGGAGAAAGTAAAAACATTTCTGTTGAAAAGAATCAGTACTACTTCTTCAATTAGGTCAGGGCTTCCTGCCATTTAAAATTGACAGAAAAAGCAAAATGTACCAGGCTGAAACACTAGAAATAGAGCTATTAGGCCTCCCCAGGATCCCTGGTCCTAGGTTTAACCTCAAATCCCTTCTTCTCAGAACTAGTGACTGAAGGGCCTTTGAGACTGGCCTTATACGATAGAAGGAAAACGGTAGAAACCTCTGAAATACTAAAGTAAGCCCGACACTATGTTGTAATTGGATGCACTAGATCATTAATGAACTCATCATAAGCAAATATTTTAAAAAAATATTCAGTGTAAGGTTTTATGTGATTGACATGCAGATAGTAAGGAAATAAAGTAATATAGAAGTGTGGTTAAGAGAATAAACCTTGAAGTCAGAATATCTGGGTTTGCATTCTGTCATGAACACTCACTTAGCTGTGTGACCTTGGGCAAGTCTCTTGATCTCTATAATCCATAATTTATTGAATAATTTGTACAACAGGGATATTGAGTCTATCTCTCAAAGACATATTCTGAAAATTAAACTGCATGATTTATGCAAACTGGTTAGCACATTACTTGGCACCACATAAATAATTTAAAAATATTAAACATCATAGTGATTATTATTTCAAAACTTACTTCAATCACATGCATACACACATAAAAAGAGATTTGTTCCTGGGGTGGGGCGGGGGGAGAATGCACATAATTATCTATAAGACTCAATGTAACAAGACAATATAAGTAAATTATTTCTTTGCAATTAATTTCTTATATTTTATTCCCTGGTATTATGTGCATAAATTAATACTACATTAGATGGGAAATAATAAACACTCATAATTTATAGTTACAATTGCTGTTTTGGAATCAAATTATTAATCTTTTAAACACTGACAATTTATTTATTAAATTTATCTATTGAAAACAACCATGTCTCAAAACAAATTCTATACACATCTTCTAGTAAAAACTACCTTGTGAGGACTGTATCTTAAATAGGAAATCATAGTATGGACATTTCCATTTCCTTATGTATGCTATCGTTTCAAGACAAACCCAATAGTTATTTACAAATATTTGTTTGTATTAAAATATGTGGAAATGCCACACAATTGTATCTTGTTGGATAGTCACATG
Organism: Pteropus medius; assembly: GCF_902729225.1. Taxonomy (NCBI): domain Eukaryota; kingdom Metazoa; phylum Chordata; class Mammalia; order Chiroptera; family Pteropodidae; genus Pteropus; species Pteropus medius. Next base: position 3,415,402 of record NW_024340699.1, read on the forward strand.
ACACATTTAGTCTGCAGCAAGATGTGACTGGCATTGTTCTGAGAGATAATTTTTCAATGAAAAAATATCAGTGACTGTGCTTGAAAAAACATAATCAGTAGAGTGATTTGGTTGTACATCATTAGATACAGGATATAAAGTTATTCTCAATTTGTAGAAATGAGTAAAAGGAGCTGTGATAATGTAGCCTAGAGAAAAAAAAAGATTAAAATATCACATTTTTAGGACTATCAGCCTTTGTTGAATTGAAACAAAATGATGAAATTGCATTATTCTGTCAGTAAGAAAATGTTTTCTAATTGTCAACCCAGGGGTGCAAAACCATATTAAAGTGAGTTTTATTCTCAAAACTGATCAATAAATATGTGAATTAAGAGATGCATAAATGAATGAATGAATGAATGAATGAATGTTGGGTAATGTTACATAAGGAAGCTATGACGTTCCTTCAATGGCTATCTTTAAGAATACATTAACATTTGTTGAGCTTGAACAGCATAGGCAACTATTGTCCAGAAGCTGGGGTATCATAAGATGGTCTTCAAATCTTGCTTCAAGATTTATTTCTAAAATAATTTCCCAATAGCACCTCCCTTTGAAAACTCAGAAGATAACCAAGCTGAACTCTGAATGTGGTCTTCAGTTTTATATCCCTTATCATTTCCATCACCTGTCCTAACTTTTAATAATGTGAGCTAAATGCATTACAGCACTAGGCCAAAGAACACTTGTAGAATAAAAAAGCCCATCAGTGGTATGGACTGACCATTTAGGTTTTTTCTTCCCTTGGCCAAGCTCCACCCCTATCGGTAATGTCTCCTCTGCCAGAAGTCCTCTGGGGGAAAATGATCAGGGAGCTCATCAAAGTTCAGACTTTATTTCTCAGAAGCATTACTTGGAGGCACCCCATCTTTTCAGCTCCTCCTACCTAGACCGAGCGAAAGTGCTGAAGGGACAGCTCCCTGTGCTTCAGGTCATTTCAGGGAGGATCCCAGGGAAACAGAATCCATCTCCTTTCTGCTACAAACACTCATTCACAAAATCCAAGGAGAGAGCTACAGTCGTCCTCGATTCCTTGGAAATTTAGTTAGATTGATATTGAAACACACCCTCCTTCCTTAAGTAATAATTATTCGTGGGTAGAGAGACACCGGGGAGGGTAACAAAAGAGGGCAGAGAAAGAAGGGGAAAAAAAAAAAAAGCAGAAGAGGGTTTGATATTGACTTTTTAAAAAAATTTTTGTTCATCTTCTCTCCTACCCTTCTCCCATTTTCCTAATCCCGAGAATGATGAAGTTCGAGGCAAAGGAATGATTCCGGAAATGGAGATGTGACTCTCAAACCTATAAATGATCTGGGCAATTTCTTTAAAGTTAAATACTCTTTATCCTAGGAACCCAGCACGATTCACATTTAAAGAGCCTGTGTTTTCTCCATCACGACATAAACAAACACTTGCCTCCAAAGGTTAAAAACCCGGTTCCGCGGAGCACGTTCTGGCCGTCCTCTAAGCTAGACTAAGGTGGGGTAGAAAGCGCTCACAACCTGTGAAACTGCGAAACTCTCCAAAACTGGGTGGCCAATTCCCTACTGGCCAGAACTCTCCTCTGTCAGTCCTCATCATTCGTGACTGCAAGACACGGGAACTCAGACATGTGTGTGGGAGTGCGTGTGAGGGAGGCAGGCGAGAGAGCGCAATCTCCACATGTGTAACCCTGCATTTCCCCTATTTCACAGCTTGCATTCATTCATATGCATGCAGAGGTTAAATATTTGATCAAAGATGGAATAGTTACACTGATCAGTCTTATTTTTAATGGGCACACCTTAAAATAGTGTGCTCATAAATTGAAAGTGTGAAAAAAATTCTGAGTGTAGGTCCTAGGTCTCTAACCTTTTCTATCCTTCCTTCCCCCATTCGTACTCATCTCAAAAAAGGGAAGCTTGCAGCAGATTGTAGAAGGATTTGAGTCTGCAGCTAGAGAGAAGGGGATTAGGGCCAGAGCGGTGCAAGTTAAATTGTGCTGCATATAAAAAATGGGCGGATTGGTCTCCAGATCCAGAGGCTGGTACCACCTTCCTTTCTAAAATAAAATCTCTCTGGCATGAAGTCACCGCCTATTTCACATCCGGTTTGCCCTGGGACGTATTACTACTGTCCTGGTAAAGAGAAATCTTTTGTTGTATAGCTGCAGATTGGATATTGGGAAGCAAATTTGGGTGTGAAATCTTCAGCAAAGGAGCACGCAGAGTCCATGATGGCACAGACCGAGTGAGTGAGAGGCAGAGCGAGGACGCCCCTCCGCTCCCGGCGCGCCCGGACTCGCGGACTCGCGGACTCGCGGACTCGCGGACTCGCGCTGGCTCCGAGCTCTCCACGATTTTCTCTCGCAGACTTTTCCCGGGTCTTAAGCGATCCTGTGCCCAGAGGGGGCCGAAGGTAAGTGCGGCTTCGGACCGCAACATAGAGCTTTCGATGTGCCTTTTCCTAGCTGGAGAGACAGGAATGCCATAGAAACAGGAGAAAGAGGGACTAGGACAAGAGCCTGATCCCATAGCAGGTAGAAACAACGAATGTTTTTCTTTCAGGCTGAAAACCGCAGCGATATAGGAGCATTATTATTATTTTTTTTTCTTCTGCCTCTCCTTTTCTTTACCCCTTTCTTAGGCAGATTTGAAATTTATTCCGCGGGGTGGGTGGTGACCTGTTGTTTTAGTCTTTCCCCCACCCCCAAGAGGGAGCTGGGATGAGGTGGGGAGGGGCGTTGGTGGGCATCGTCTAAAGTTAAGAACACTGGGACAGAAAAACCTGTCTCAATGGTCCATCCTAGGAAAGACACTCTCATTCTGGCTGCAAAAATGCCTTACTTTTCCTTTCCAGTGGACGCTGGAAATGCTGAAATGCTCTCTGGTGTAGGGGTCTCTCATATTTTGAAGATGAAAAACTCAATTTATCATTTGATATGGATGGCATGGGATATGGGCGTTTGGCGTGTGTGTGTTTGCTGGGGAAGGCGGAAAGGGGTAAGGAGGCAGCATAGCGTTTCTTTTAAACTATTATGTTTGTATTTGCAAGAAACTTTCTTACTCAACAACTCAAGTGCCATGATAGGTTTGTTTTTCTCTTTTTAAAATGTCAGAGGAGCACAAACAGCTATAGTACCTTGCCTTGAGGTTTTGTTTTGTTCCATTTACCCCTTCACCAATTACCTTTTTAAAATAAAAACCAACAAATATTAACAGGATAAGTTGTTTTTCCTTCATAGCAGATGTCAAAGATTAATAAAAGGATGAATTATAATTATGCAATTTAGATGCAATATTTAAACATAATATTTATTTAATATTTCTTGTCATATGCAACTCATCTATGTCAGAACCAGACACTAAACTAAGTAAAAACTATAAAGCTCATACTTCTGATCTCTAGATCTAGACCATTTCACTCTAAACACATTATGTTTCACTGCTTACATGCCTGTTTTAATGGTTTTAACTGATATAAATGATCCCAGAGAATGTAGAAAGCATTTGTGCACATGTATTTAAAGGAATACCACATTAAACTATAGAGTTCCTAATGAAAAATATGCTTTAAGAGACTTGCTATCCATTAATCACTAAACCTACTGAGGAGTACAGATTCTGAGAAGTGCTAACAAATACCTTGAATATTTCTCAGATTATGACTGCAATGAATTATAGCACATTAAATAAAGTATTACCATATCTGCTCTTTAACCAGGCAGTGCACTGGTTTTTAAGAAATCGACTCCATAAATCGGTTATAATTTAAAAAATTCTCTAAGCTTTCTATACTCCATTTCTCTAGCATCCCACTACCAAGTATAAATTCCACAATCAGATGGTGATTGATTACACATAACTGAAGAGGGAAAAAAGAGTCCCTTATTCATGCAAAGCAAAGCACTCCAGCTTCCATCTGTTTGAGATGAAACATTTTCTAGCAGCAACCTGGCAGAATTCAAGAGGGCTTAAAAGATATGTGTGGGCATGTTTGTGTGCATTGATGTGAGTGTGGTTATGTGTGTGTGAGAGAGATCAGCACATGGCTTGACTATAAAGTGTGTCCTTTAGCCTCAAAGAAGCATTAGTGAGCATATTTAATAAGGCAATCACAGGCAGAAAATATAAGCACGACTTTGACATTCAACAGTGTGTTTCCTATGTTTTTTTTAAAGATAGGTACAGTTGCTTCTGAAACCAAGGTGCATCCAGAATGCAAAGATGAAGTCAGTCATCAAAGCATATTAACCTACTCCATCCCAGCCCCCAAACATGCTCTCTCTGTTACAGACACCAGCTTTAAAAATTTCAATGCACAGCTCAGTTGCGGGAACTCAAATCAGAAAGGTCAAATTTTTCAGATGATAAAAAGGAGAGTAATGCAAACTGTATTGGAAATATAAAGCCTAGAGGAAAAACAAAAACAACTCACAGTTTTTATGTTGAGTAATATTGTCACCTGAAAGCTTTTCAACTTGTATTCTTTTACAGGAGAAATTAAGACACTGGTATATTTCTGAATGGAGAAATGGAATGGAAAGTGGAGAATGGATGGTCCAGGTTCCCATTGCTTCCAATGAGGTGTCATATCCCAGTGAGGTCATTTCCTGACTTCAAAGCATTCATCTGAACTGCCTCAGTCAGCCCTAGTGGTTATAACCTGATGTTTCTTACAAGAGACATTGATCTCTACTTGTTCTACTTTTCAGCCGCACAAGCCGCGATGAAGAAAAGCCTCGGTCTCTCTGACTATCTTTGGGCCTGGACCCTCCTTCTGAGCACACTGACTGGAAGAAGGTGGGGATACTTTATTTTAAATCTGCATGAGAATTTCTGTAACTTTTCATTTATTCTTTCAGGGGGAAGAAAATTGTCCTTGGATGAATTCATGACTAAGGGAATTCAAAAAACTTAACTGCAATAAAATTCCAGCTAAGAATAAAGAAGAGCAGCATGAGAAAATAATGATTTTATTTGTATCTTAGTTAGGATATACTTAACATACTTTTGTTGAGGAATGTATTAATTCAACATTTAAGTCTTAAATTTGAACTTTTCACTGTTCAGTTGTAACTGAACAAAACCTGCGGTTTCTTAATTCACAGAAGAGTTACCCCAATTAATGTCTGCATATTATGTGACTTGATTTTTTAACGGCCATTTTTAGCCAATTGTAAAACCATAGAATAACTTGCGACTGTATGAAAGTGAAAAGTTTAATATCTGTAATGAGAGTCTTAAGTCTATAAATGCATTGTTTTAAAAACATTATATAAATAATGTGGGTAAAATATGGCAGAAATATTTAAGAATATTAGATAAAATTGAACTTCTTTATTTAAGTATAACTACTACAGATACAAGTTATGGGAAAAATTTGAAAACATGCTTAACCGTATTCAAAATATTTGCTAATGATCCAATCAAGCATATAAATATATTATAGAAGCAACAATATAAATGACCAAATATTCCAGATTCTTATTTATCTGCTTTTATATTTTTTTGTGTAGTCTACTCCTGTGGTCCACAAGAAAGTCTTAGACATATTATACATACCTAAGATTCTTCAAAATGTAATGGAAAGTGAACCTTTATGAGTTAAGGCAGAGAGATGGAATAGTATGGGAAGGTATGAATTTAGGAGGACTTTTTAAATTGAGATGTTGTCTATTTTTATTTTTTTGCTATTGTTTGTGGTAAATAATGACTATCAGATGAACAGGAAATGCTTTATTGCCAGATACTCTTAATCTAAGGGCTTAAATGTTCTTCACTGTTTTTGAAAAATTATATGAAGTGTTACTATTGTAATGACCTGTAGATGGAGTTAGTGCACAGTGTTTTATTATACAGTGGTTCATATGGAATCAAACCCAGGTACTGTAACTAACATTTCTCTTTAAATTATATATTTAGTTTAAGAAACATTACATTGGCATGAGTGTTTAACAGTAAATAATCTTTATCCTAGGGCTATTATCTGACAATTACAATTGGACACAGTAAATCAGAAGTAAAGATGAAGAATAACCTGATTAAAAAATCACATTAAAAAAATTACCATTTCAAATGAGATAGCAGAACTAGTTTTCTGGGGTGGGGGTGGGGATGTTTCTTGTAGAATTTGTTTTCCAATGCAAACAATCGGTGAAAATAATATTTATAAGATAAAACCTGGGGGGGCAGAGGAAGCATTTCCTGAATTTGATATAAGCTGTAGAAACAAAGGGAATGCAGGTAAAGGTAATAGATAACTACATTCTAAAAACCATATTAACTATCTAATTGTACTCTGTCATGTCACTGCACCTCATCTTCTCCCCATTCTTATTTTATTGCTTTCTTCCTTGAACTACTCCACCATGCCCTCCTCACAACTTAAGGTGTGCTAACATTTCTTTTCTATCTTCATCAAAATGACCTTCCAATATCCTTGAATGATGCATGCATGGCAGTTGGTTCTGCGAACAGTTTTTACAAATAATTGCATTCAGAAAACTGTTTTTGCTTTACTGTTATCATCTACTAATGAGACATCCTAGAAGACACAGAGCTCACTGAAAATGTTTTTAAAAACTAGTAAGATGTTTAATTTTTCCCAAGGAGAGTAAACCCTCAATCTGCATGGTATTGGTATTTAATTTAGGAGGATGAAAAATTGTTTAATAGAGACATATTTAATATATTTAATATTGTGGAAAGCTTTTAGTTGTAAGTTTATTAAATTAAAATTTATCAGAAAAAAATGTCCAATACATTTTGCTGATATAAAAGTAATTACCTAAATAATGATACTTTGATTATATTTCTTGCTCCTGTCAAATAGGTGAATCCTGTTTTCAAATGTTACTATTTTTCTTAAATTGAGCAGTAATATAAATACACAAGAGTAAAGCCAAAGCATACAAAATAGAAAGTATGAAAGTGATATTTTGTGGCAATTTCTTAGTTTATACTCTACATTCATTTTTTTTACTCAAGGTCAGAGCTATCATTGAAATATATCAGTGAGTGTGATCCAACCTTAAATAGAAAACTCTTCTCTCACAGGATTTCGGAGGTGTCATCCTAATCATTACATAAAATATGATTCAAGGAACAGGGATAATAATGTGATTGATGTAAGAAATACACACTATTTAAACTGTAGTCACTATGTGGTTAAAACTCAAAGACTAGTAATGTTAAGACATAAAAAAACTATACCTTCAACTAGAAAGATTTAAGGAGAAACAATTACTCCAATATAGAAGAATGGAAATAAAGTTTTAGACTAAAATTTGAAGAGAATGGGGTTCTAGTTCAAGTTCTGCTTACAAATAGCTGTGTTTTCTTAAACAAAGCACTAATACTATACTAGAATTTAATAAGTCATGAATTAATAGTATTACACCATATCTTCTTCAAGGTACTTTTTTTACTTCCAAGACCAGAAATGACAAAAATTCAATTAACTAGAGATTTGAATGGACAAATTATAAAATACAAAAATAGGTTCATAAACCTTAAAGTGAATGAAAACTGTATACTGATGTAAAAATTATTCTAAGAAACAAGTTTCACCTATTTTTCTCATCTTAATATATTGAAAAAATGTCAAAAAAAGCAAAAAACAGACAGACAGATAAATAGTAGGTGAAATTTTAGGTTTATGCTACAAGTTAAAGCAAATGAAAATAAAACTTTTAATTATTTTGGTAGCCCATAAATACATACATTACTTTTTTATTTGAGAAGAAGTTTCCAAGATTTTTTTTCCAGCATGCATTAACATTCTTGTTTGACCAGAGGGAAAAAATGCATCATAGCATTGTGTACATGCTGAGAATTAAAATGTAAAGAGATAGAACTCATTTCTTGTAATTTTCCTTCCATAGTTAAAAATATTAGAATAAAGAGGTTGTCATTTATGAGAACAAGTATGAGAAAATGGAAGGAATTAAAATATGACTTTTTTTTTACTTTACTAAAGGAATTTTCAAATTAAGATTCAATAGAAAGGAAGTTAGGAAAATCTGGGGACAGCTTTATCTGAAAAACAGGTTTTTAGTAGAAACGAATAATTTAGATATCACCTCCCTTTATGCTTTTTTCAGCTATGGACAACCCTCATTACAAGATGAACTTAAAGACAACACCACTGTCTTCACCAGGATTTTGGACCGACTCCTAGATGGTTATGACAATCGCCTGAGACCAGGATTGGGAGGTGGGTCACGTGGTTATTATTTTTTATTTTAGAGAACAATTTTAAACACTTCCCATTAAAGCCTGGATTTCCCTCTAAATGGTAAAGGAATAAGAATGACAGAATGTAGTTTAATGACTAATTCTATTTTTAATAGATTGCTCAATGTTCATTCAATTTACTATGGTAGTTCCATGAACATATCCATATGTAGTAAAAGGCAAATACAAATTTTCTCATAATGACATGAAAGATATGTTGCTTTAATTTAACAGAAGGAAAATGGGGATTATATTCTCCTTCCCTTTCAGTCCAAAGATTGCATTTACTTCATTCAGCATTGCTATAGCTGCACTGAATTCAAGTAGAATATTTCTGAATCTATTGTTCTAAACATTTATTTTGGAATACGATTTACTAATCCACTATTTTTCATTAGATTACCACCACCTCTGGGTTAAAAGGTGAATGAGGTAGATAGTTGTATTTTTTAACCATGCATTTGAACTTAACCCATTATTTTCTGTGGTAAAAATATACTGGTATAGTTAATAGGTTATACTAATAAATTTTAATTATAACCAATTATGATTATTATTTATACTAATAAATTTTTGCTTAGGAAGAAGATTACACAGAACATAATATTTATAACAATAAGAGTAAAGTGTTGGACATTACAAACTTACTTGAATAACTCCTGAGTAAGATAATCAACCTATCTTATTTAGTTAAACAAAGACTAATGAAACTAAAAAAAATTATATTGATCTCAAGAGTAAAACAAGTGAAGCAAGGAAATAAATTATCATTCAAAGTCATATAGGAAACCAAGGTTAGAATCTAGGATTCCCAACTAAAATTTGTGCTGCATCTTCTCTAAAGCATTTGTAGAAAATATTTAATAACAATCTTTAAATTACAATTAAATGGCAATATTTTAAAAGTTGTCTCTTCTTCATTTAGACAGCAAAGATACACAAATAAGCAGGTTAAGAATTTAGAATTTTATTTTAAAACTGAACAGTAGCATGGGTTTAGAGTTCAGTTTTTGAAATACTTTAGGTAGTAATTGCATGGATATGGTCTGTTTTGAGGCTGTCTCAGAGGTTTAAGGAGAACTGCTTTGTCAAAGACATGACTCGAATATATGTCAAAGGTCTTACCAGGTGTTCTTTCTTATCAATTGCAAACATTCATTCTAGGACATGCTATATAATTTCCTTGTTTTATATTCCACTTAGTTTTCCTTTACTACGTTCTCAGAAAAAGTCTTAAGATATAAAATGTACTGGTCACAAAAGGGAGTGCATAATTGTGTATGTGATGTGTTAATATAATTCCTGTGTGTATCTAACCTTCTGAATTGGCTTCAGGAAGATTGCTCTTAATTCATAAAATGTGAAATAAAGTAGAAAGACTGCACGTAGGGGAAGAACACAGAAAAAGAAGAAACAGTAAGGATAGAGATACAACTTGCAAAAAGCAAGACTTTCTAAAATACTAATGGCATGCATCTGATATCTTTACTTATTCTCCATCCTCTTCTGTGATATCAATCCTTACAAAATCAGCAGAATTTCATAACACTTCCAGAAAACCTTTTCTTTATTCTAGTTTAAGAAATCTTAATACTTTAATATGTGAATATGAGTATCCTTTGTAAGCTCTGTGCATAGTTTTCAGTTTGTTAAAGTTAATTTACACACACACACACACACACACACACACCCTTTAATGATCAGCGGTATGGCTGTATCATTCTTCGGAGTACAAGTATGAAGACCATGACTGCTCACTTAACATATAATTATATATAATAACACTATAAAATATGTATATCATCAACTATAGTGTAAGCAGAAAGCATTTTACCTACTCATATACATATCTATGTCTTGGAGAGCCACAGAACTTGAGGATGTATAATGTAGACTAAGAATGGGTTGAAAAGCTGATTTTCAAGACTTGAGATAATGGTAGCTTTATTAACAAAAACAACTATATTAATTCATAATGTAACATTAGTATTTCGGTAGAATTTACTATTATCTATTTAAACCTCCAAAATAACTAAAATAGACATATATTTAAAGAACAGAAATAATAGTTGGCTAAATACAGTCGAGGTATATTTTTTAACTGAAATGGATAAAACATGCGGTAGAAAGAGCACATTCAAGGACTCGGGAAAATTGAAAAGAATGCATGTGCTTTAATCTTTCTAAAGATTATTTTTTTCGATGTTTATAATTCCTGGACACAGTGATTTTGAGGATATGATATTAAAACAAATTAAAAAGTAGCTCAAATATTTTAGTCTATTTCTATTTTATATATCATCCTGTAATATACAGAAATTGAATCTGATAGATATGAGTTAGTCACAGAAATGCTTCAATACTAATTTAATTTCTGTTATTTTTTTGGAGTGCATATTTTAGCTTTAAGAAATATGGGATATAATGTTATGTGTTATGTGTTTATTACGTGTATTTCCAGAGTCATTAACATTTTAAGTACATTTTAAGAGAGACATTTGAGAATATCTGTCTTTTAAAAACTACACCTTAAAATATTATAGTTTTTAGTTTTTTAAAAATTTTTTAGGCAAGGCAACCCTTGGCTGACCTCACAGATTGCAAGGACCTTCTCAGTTTACAGTCCCTTATATTTTAATTTTTTAATGCCTACAGCACCTGGTCTTCCTAAGTGGTCGCCCATCCAAGTACTAACCAGGCTCAACCTTGCTTAGCTTCTGAGATCAGACAGGACTGGGTTTATTCAGGGTAGCATGGCCATAGACAGTTTTTAGATTTCTTTTAAAAACATAATCAGCTACAGAATCAGAGAAAAATGTTAACACCATTATTTCTGGGTGCTATATATTGAAATGATCTAACACATATTTCTCTGTAGAATTATTTAATTTCATTTCTTTACCATAGATTTGTGATAAGTTAAGTATGACATACACGTCATTAGATCTTCATTGAAAAAAGGTACTTTTTTTTTTTTTAACATGATCCACTTACTTGCAAATGAAAATACTATGTGAAGGAAACACTTGAAAGATTATCATTAGCTTATAAGGGGCTAAAAGTTTCCTCTTAGTAGGTTCATGATCAAAGCTGGGATAATCTACACTTGTAGGGGAAAGGGTCCCACTCTCTTCTTTATTATGACAAAAGTCTGGTTTTATAAAAATAACAACATTGTACAGAAGACAGAGATTTTATTCTAGATGGCCTCAGAAAATATAAAAACATGATAAGCTGATATTTGAGACTAATATAAGAAACTCTCTTATGTGCAAATTCATTGTGACCTGTTTTTTCAGAAACATAAACTGCATCAGGAGGTTTGGCATTATACTTTGGAGATATAACTCCCAGATCCAATAACTAAGAAACAAAATACATAACTCAGTTCATCTAGATGATAAGAAATCAGTTTGCAGATATTATAACACTATTTAAAAGGCTACCTTTTCAGGGTCAAGAGCAATTCCGAGAAAATGAAAATAAAAGGATAGCATAATAAAAGATATCCTATAAGGAACTTTTGTTTTTTGAGGTAGAAAAGATAAAAAGGAATAAAATGTGTTGAATTCTAAGTTAATGTACTCTAGTCAGGAACACAGAGAGAAAAATAAGTTGGCCATGTTCTAATTTTATGTACAAAGTTTATGAAAAAAACATTTAAATAGACTTGAATTGAAATTATCAGTAGCCAGAAATACAAATCAAAGTTGTTGGTAATTATGGAATTCATTCTCATTTAAAATCTCTTTCTTTGAGGGCAAGGTGTGGAGGTCTTTTTTCCAATTAGGGGCTGGGAAATAGTTTTGAAATTCTCTTGCCTAAAGCATGGTCAGTATAGAATAATAAAATGGTTGGAGAAAGGGAGAAGAAAAAGCCAGCAAGAATGGCAAGAAAGAAAATGTTCGAGAAGAAAGGAGAGCAAAACAGGGTATAGAGAATAGAGAGAACAGAGAGGAATGGAGAAGGCGAAGGAACGCAACAAAGAGAAAACAGTAAAGGAGCGGGATCTGTGTTATGAGGATGGGTAGGCTCACATGCTCCTTGATGAATAGTCCTCCTTTCACTTTAAATCAGGACCAAAGCAAAAACTTTTTGAGAAAATACATTTTCCCAAGCTTTCTCCTCACTATGATTATAATAAACTAAAGAAACCTGAATTTCTCCAGCTTCCTAAAACGTGAAATGATGCACCCCTGGATCTGCACTATCTGGCTGCAGTTCGGCCACCATCACAGTGGCTCCCCCTGCACTCTGGGACAAACAACTCATAAAAAAACACGGATCCAGTTCTGAAAGAAAGTTTCAGTTTTTTAATGACAAGTAATACCCTTTCAGTGACATCTTTCCCTTTCCTTTTACTCCACCATATATACAGGCTACACTTTATTGACGAAATTCTGCCTTAAGTTTAATCTCGATAAATAATGTAGAGGATGATGGTTACCTCTCAAAGATTTCATCATCAAACCATGTAAACAAAGAAGGCAAAGGAAAAAGAGATGAATGTGTACTCATTAGATGACAAACCCAGATGGGTGGGAGAAGTAGATAAGTAAACAGGTAGACGAATGGACTTTATTTGCCCCTACTCTACCCTTAACAGATATTTAGTTAATATTTTATTCTTTTTCATATGAGTGTTACAGATTTTAGGGTTTTTTTGTTTGTTTGTTTTGGTTTGTTTTGTTATAGATTTTACTTAATTGACAGAATCAGAAAGGTAAGTATTTGTAAAAAGAGTATAACTGGAGTTTCTCTCGAGGTATTTAACAATCTATGCCACAAAACAGACTTTCTCTTTATTTTCATCAATTTCTAAATTTTGGATTTTTTTTATGTCTGTATAAGACATTTTAGACTTTCTTTAGCTCAATTACTGCAAAAGATCTCAGCTTTAAGATATAAACATTTCCGACCAAGTAACACGCGTGCAGCTGGCAAGGTAGTACTAGCTCCCTGGGGAATTAGCTTAGGCTCTTGGGTTATGTTTGTCAGAGTAAGTGAAGGTGGAAATCTAAGTGCTCTGGGAAAAGAAAGTGAATTAACTCTTATGAAATTTTGTGCAACTCTGTAAAGTTTAGGTGACTAGGGGAGAGGGAAAGCAGTATAGTTTAATATTTTTTATAATTCAGCTTTGTTCTATCTCAAGATTATAAGAGATCTGGTATACATGTAACCTTATTTTTTTTTTTTTTTTGAATCCTGTGTGACACTGAGATTAGAAGCAACCATTTTATTCATGTTCAACTACATATTTTATATTTATATTAAAAAGGTAGAATCTCAAAAATGTGGAAGACAAGCTATTTCTGTCACTGCAGTGGCTTTCTATAAAATAAGATTCTAAATAACTGACAATATACAAAAAAATAAAAAGTTATATTTATTTATCCAATATTTGATGTTGTTATTATATTTCCTTTCCCAGATAACGGCATTTATTGTTACCTTTTAAAATTCTATTCTGGAACTCTTCTTTTTGAATTTGCTGTAGTTTTTATCTGGTGCTTTTAATGCAAAATGTGTATAGCAGATGCTCAGACTTTGGCATAATGAAATCCATTTCCACAAAAAACTATATCTAGACATTCTATAATTCAGTTGAATTTCAGTGAAAAAGCAGTAAGCAAAAACCCAAGAGGAACTGTTAAAATGAACAGAGAGCACCTTTTAACCTTTACTGGCTGAGATCACCAGTCAGCTCAAGAAGCCAGTTCATATAATGAATCCAACCAAATACCCAAAGGAATGTTCTAGCATGTTTAGACACTTTCTACTCTCTCTCTTCCTCATGTATATAAATTATCTACCTGTTCATTGCCAAAGATTTCCTAAGATAAAAAGTAGCCACTGAGATTATGCTCACATTACAAAGGCCAAATGATTAGTGAACGGCTGCAGATGATTTCCAGGTACAGTTACTTCCGACTTTTCACATAGTTTCCATTTCCCATCTTGATTCTAGAACCAATGCCGAATATATTTTTTTAAATGTTTTCTAAATATGACTCTTTTTTTCAGGTAAAATCTGAATTCTTTGTTTGAAATAAATGTTAAAGTGTTTTTGAGATGAGAATATCATTGTTATAGTCATGGACTCTTCTCTTTTGGAAAACTTAGGAAACAAAATCCTAAGTGGATGCCATATTCCTCCAAGATTGTCATATTATTACTGTCATATAACTAAAAGCTATCTGGAAGTATTTTAGAAGTATCTTACCTCAAAGCTACTGCAGGTTATAGGATTTTGATCCAGACTTACACAGACCAAAAGAAACTCATTCCTCCAACACAGCAATCATACTCTTTTCTAAAGTTAAGCCCTTTCTCAATGGAAACTGCCCATAATGTGAGGAAAATTCTCAGTGGAAATGAGATAAATGTCTGCACAATAAAATTTACCTTTTTTTCCTGGGACATGCTTGCTTATATCACGAGTCTTGGAATCCAAAACAACAAAGGATCAAGGATTACTTAGGCACCTTGAAATGTGGGTCTCTACCCTCTATCCACCTTTAGTTGCTGAGCACAGACAAAATTAAGTAGCTCTATATATCAACAAGGGAAAGTTGCCAATTATTCTAAAGAATTTAGGAACGGAAATAAAGAATAGAGCACAAATAATGTTCCAGGCAGACAGGGAGGGAGTGGAAACAATGTCCAATCCAGGAGTATATTGATATTGATGTTGATATCGATATTGATATTGATGTAGGGAGTCCAAGATATTTTCAATTTCCAAACAGAATCGTTTCAAAGTAAAATTTAAAGAAACACTTTATTATGATGACTAATATTACTCCATTTAGTCTCCTTATAGTGATCACCTCTGTGAATTAACAGACACAAAGTAGCTTCAAGTAGGGAGTAAGTAAGTAACCACCTTCATAAGTTACAAGTCCATGGAACTGGGCACAGTGAATATTACCAAGTTCCTCAGTATATAGCATTTCCTGTGAAAATACGGCCAATGCCATATTAAATAAATTGTTGTAAGACATTTATAATAAAACACTGCTTATAGTTCTTCACTGTTCATTCCCTCTTCGCTTTTTTACTCTTACAATCCATTATCCACACATCATCAACTATCTTAAACTGCAAGTGACATAATTTCACTTCATTACCCAAAGGATTCTTTTTGCATTAGAATAAAGGTCAACTGCTTAAGTGAAATGCACAAAGCTCTTTCCGTGTAGCCCAAACTTGCCTCTAGAGTGTCATCTTGTACCATGATCATCGGTAACACCAAGCTTCAGACATATTATAATTTTGTTTCTCAAACATAACACATTTACCTTGGATCTTGTTCTTTCCTCTCCTTGAAATATTTTTCCCTGGATTTCCTCATCCTTGAAGTTTTCTCATCTTCCAGGTCTCAATTCAAAGTCATCTCTTCAAAAGATATTCTTTCAGAGCATTCATAATGATCTGAATTCATTAGTATAATTTGAATGTTTGTACATAACTATATATCCAATTCCTCTCTCACTCCCTCCCCCCATCTATGTGATCTATGTTTCTAATCTATCTAAAATTTATTTTCCTGAAGACTATGATATGCTGAAGAGGAACATTTGCACTTCTGTTCACCAATGTATCACTACCTAGAACAGTGCCTGTCTGGCACTTAGAAAATGCTCAATAAACATTTGTTGACTAAATTAATGTATCCAACAAATACATCTCAAAGTGTTTTTGACATCACGATCTTATTTAACCCTCACTCCAATGCAATGTAGTCAACTGTACAGGTATTATTTCTTTATTAAAAAGGTGAGAAAACACTCAGAGACAAAAGGATAGTACCTAAAATCACACAGTCTCCAAGAAAATCACAGTCAAAATTTGAGTGTTTTGACCCTCAATCCAGTGTGCTTACTACTTACTATCATACACTGCTTTTCTCGTTTCTACTTCAAGCACTAATCTTTTTGAATTATCACTTCAAAGTATCTGTTATTTTAATACTTAGCAAGTTATCAACATTGTAAGAAATCCCTAGTAAGAACAGATCTACAGCTGTCTAGCAGTTCTAGAATATATAATATAGTGTGTATATATGCATATACATATAGGTGCATTTGTGGGTATATATGTTTATATATATTAAACATATCTTTGAAGGGTGTGCTTGCTTAAAACCTAATTTTAATTGATTTATTTATCAAACATTTTATTTACATCGATGTACTATTTTAAGCTATTCTCCAATCACTGTAATAAGAACAATCTTCATCATCATAATCCTATTTTATTTTTTTAAATTAAGTTTATTGGGGTAACATTGGTTAGTACAATTATATAATTTCAGGTATACGTTATCATTTGACATATATATTCTATTGTGTTTACCACCCAAAGTCCAGTTTCCTTCAGCTAACATATATTTGATCCCCTTTACCCACTTCACCCTCCCCCTAAACCCAATATTTGACACCCTTTACCCCATCTACTTCTCCCCTCCTCCCCCGCCCTACTAGCAACCACTACATAACTAATTTTAAACAATCTGTTGATTTTTTTTTTTACATTGGATAGGGAAGTATTATTATAAATAAAATATTTGATTGAAAAAAATTTGCTGATTAATCTGTTCTTAACATTTCTCCCATCAAGTTATTTTAAGTGATTTTCATTTTCAGACAATTTGCTACTTATATAAGGGGTTCACTCATGTTTAACTTTGGCTAGGTGTATAATCATTCTAGCTAAACTTCATTAAAAGTTCCTGACTCATCCTGTATGTTCTTAAATAGAATATTTTGAAGCATAAAAATATCCTGACTTTTCCTCATGTGATCCATAGAAAGGCAATGAGTACTTTCTAGGTATTCCTAGTAATACTTTAGAGTCTAGTGCCAGGTCAGTAAAGTCTGGTGTTAGAGCCCATAATTTAGTTTCTAATGTTCCAGTATTCCTTAAATAATACATAATTTACATATATATATTCCCTCCTCCCACCTCATGGGGATTTCAAGTCGAAGGGGAGAGGTCAGACATGACTAAATTTTCTTAGAATTGGGGAAAAGAATGTTCTTCAATATTCTCCTAGACCTCAGCCAAAAAACGTGTGTGTGAGCACATGTTTCACTTAAGCCTGAAGAGGTCTTGATTTCAAAGTACCGTTTCTTTGCCAAAAAGCAAGTTAACCACTATTTACAATTTGGTTGAAGCTTATTCACAACAGTTCTCTGACTATTTTGAACCTTTGAACTCCAAATTATAAACCTCTGTCTTAAAGAATAATAACTTTGTGAGCCGCTCAGGCAATTCCTGGTGAGCTGTAGTGAAAGACATATTTTTGGTCATAGGGCTCAATTCCTTGTCACTGACATTGTACTTTACTGAGAAAGTGGTTTCAGGATAATCATTACGTATATATTTGAATAGAAGGAATATATAAGGGAATGTATCAAGATATTAACAGTGGATTTATGTGGCTGGTGATATTCATGGAATGTTTAATTTTTTTCATATTTTGTGAAATTTCCAAATTTATACTACAATGATACATTTTATTTTTTTTATATTTTAACAACATAATGTATTATACTGGCCTCATCCTTACCCTAAAGTTTTTGCGATTTTTTACAATAGCATTATCAAATAAGTTATGCTGAGGTAAAGAAGGTTGACCACATTTATTCAAGACATGATTTCTTAGAGACATCTGCACGCTAATGTTCATGAGGAATCTTCCAGAAGCATACATAATAAGCAGAGTTTTTCAGCAGTGGAAACCTTTTGTTCTACTGGACACTCACTAATAGCTGATAACAAATCAAAGAAAACTAGGTATGTGGCAAGGGACCAGATTAGAAAGAAAAGTATAGAAAGTAGTTGTTATCTTCTTCAATTGTCACACCCCTAGTTCTAGGTGGCATCCCAGATTTCACTGCCCTGTGCTTCTTCATCTTCTGATACCATAATTCACCTCCTCCACTTAGCAGTTGAGTGGTCATTAGAATTTTCTACAGGCAACCGTCAGTTTAGGAACTTGGGCATTTTGCTTCCTTAAGCTTAGGGTTTATGAATATGTTTAGAGGAGAAAGACGATAAACAGAGAGCAAAGATTAGAATCTTTTAAAAAATATCTGTACGATTACAATGCAAGGTTAGAAAGTTATTTGAGATACTCATGAGTAAGGGCTCTTGGTCAGGTGCATGCCTTGGAATATTACAATGGTGGGTTTTGGAAAATCTCAGAGGGAGGATGCTAGTAGAAAATAAGATGAAGCACTGGAAGCTGATGAACAGGTAATGCAAATACGCTTAGGGGCAAAGATAGATAAAAGGTTAAAGAAATAAATTTTTAAAATGTGGTTATAACCTCAGGTAATTTTTCTGTTAAAAGGCTCACTTAAGCATTTTGGAGCCAATGAAATTGTTTGCAAAAAACAAATATACAAATGAAAAGAAGCCAAAAAATAATAGATTGGACTATTTCCATCTCCAAATTATTTTATATTTTGAGGTACACATTATATGTACTGTATAATATGACCTCCTTTGGAGAAATTTATTCTGAGAGTATTAATTGTTTACAAGTTAACTGCTGAGGAATAAAAATGATTTTCAAAAGAATCTGTTATTGCATATATTGGATCACCTTTTTACTGTCCTATGCCAGAGATTAAATGTCCCGATAAAGAAAATGAAATCATTTAATATACCGAACTGTTATTTCTCAGAGCTAAAGTTGAAAATTACATAGTTGTATATTTTCCATTCTCACATCTCAATGAATTGTTTCCTTTTATACAAGAAACAACTTTCTGTTTGTTTTCTTTTTTCTGAGTGAATGTATTTCCTTGAAAATGTCTGTGTTGTCACCAAACTACAATAAATATGTTTTATTGGTTGATATATATACCTCAGAGACCAATAAAATAAATCACATTGAAGTTGAAATGGAATCTATTAAATGAACTTTTCTGTGCCATAGTATGTTCTTCTTATCCTCAAAATTGAAGACACATATATATGGGTTGTCAGATTTTTCCAGGGAGTAATTTGGATAATTCAGTTATGATTTAGTGCCAGAAAACAAGCATTAATAAGTATACTGTTGAGTCCTTAAAGAGTTAATAAAGCTTGCTATAGTATATTCTTCCCAAGAGTAGCCTAAATACCTGGAGGATTCTGGCGAGCTATGTGAGAATATTGAAGCTTAAACCATACTCACATGCTAACATATTTTTATAACAATGTGAAATGGCTTGGTATCATTTAGGAAAAGTATGTCCATTCTAGAAGAATCCACTAAGCAGTAGCTGATTTCTCCATAAAGTCTCTGCCTCCCAAAGTGGCATATTCAGGCTCCGTTCTCCATTGAAAAATATTAACTGTGAAATTTCATGTGTAAGCAGTAAATTATCAGGACTACACAGCGGACCAATTTTAGAAATAGCTAATCAAAGCCAATAAATTTCCCATTTGGGTGTAAGTATGTGGTGGTGAGATCTAATAAGGGCTGTTGATAGACATTCACTGTCCCAATTTCCTGCTTCATCAGAGCGTGTAACTGAAGTGAAGACTGACATCTTCGTCACCAGTTTCGGACCCGTTTCAGATCATGATATGGTAAGTGACACTGCATTTTTGGTTTTCTTGGGGTATATTCTAAATTTACTTTTGAAAGAAAAAATATATACTATTTAGGGAGCAATTTGAAATAGCTTGCCTATATCTTTGTGCCTCTCTGTGTGCATAAAATGTAATATATATTTACATGATATTTATGTAAAAAAAAAAATACCATTTCTTCCCATACCAAGCTTATTTATGGCCATTGACCACTGCAGTCTTCCTTTTTTTTCCATCCTTAAAATGACTGTCATGGTCATTTCAATGTATATTCTGTAAGCCAAACAGTGTGAGTTAGCTTTCATTTTAGTTAGGAGGATATGTTGACTCTAGAATGTGAGGTTTCTGGGTAGCCAGCCGTGTTACATATAGAAGAGCCATAAACATCATGATTCTAAATTGCTTTTGGCTAAAAAGGGAAAATGAGTATAAAATCTGAATGCTTGACCAGAATTACACAGAGAAATAGTTAAAATAAAATACACCAATGGGAAATGTTCAACTTTACTGCAAAAGGCATTCATCAAATTATTACCAAGAGTGCAAATAAAGAGAATACATACCTGTTCTTTCTTTTCCAAACCCACATAAATTAACATGGATTTCTCTTCTATCTGATGGGAGCTGGTACATCAATAGGGCTCTGCAGATATTATGTAATATTTCCAAAGTCTTAACGGCCAAGCTCCTAGATAAGCAAAAAAAACACAGAGGCCATGAAGACACATCATTATGCATATTTCAAAGATATATTAATTTAATATATTTGAAATGCCATTTTGTTGACACCATCTTAACATAAAAGTCCTGATTTCATAGTAGTTCAGATGATTTGGAATAAAAGTTATGGAAAATATCAACTTAGATCAGCATTTCCCAAAGTGTGGAAATTCACAGTGCACCCACCTGGGCAGGGTAAATGCTTTGACCAGTCCTCAGGTAAAGAAACCTGTTTAACTACATCTAATTTACAGTTTTCCAGTCATATTTGTCTAAAACCATTTTTCATCATGCAATACCTGTTGACATGTATGACTAGTACTCTTTAAGTCAAACATTGGGAAATGCTGGCTTGGGATAGATGTTTTAGATCTTAAGACAGGTTATAAAATGTACCAACTATGTAAATTAGGATCAGCAAAGCATATGAGAGACAGCAGAGTGGTGGGTAACATTACAGATTTTTGAACCAGAATGTCTGGGTTTATAATCCAGGCTCCTCCACTTATTAGGATATATCCTTGGGGAATTTACTTAATATCTTTCTGCCTCAGTTTCTTCACATATAAGATGGACATAATAATAATATCTCATGAGGTTATCACAAGTATTAAGTGAAATAATACAAGAAAACCACTTAAAATACATAATAAGCACTCAACAAATGTCAGCCATTATTACTCTGAAAGAAATAGAAACATAAAAGTTAACTGTAATTGTGGATTTATTCCTCTAGCAACTCATTTTGCCACTGTGGTCAGTTTGTAGACCACTGCTGAAATCCTGTGTGATACAATATTTGCTGTTATACTGATCGACTGGAACTCAGTCTTCCCACAACACTATTCTCTCATGCTACTTTTCTAATCAAGAACATTTCATAGATCCCAGCAAGTTTAAGTTCAAATTTAAACTCCTCTGCCTGTATTCCATACAATGCATAAATGATTTTACCACTCGTTCTCACATGTTTCCAACATTGACTCTTTAGTCATTTGTGTGTTAAGTACTAATTTCTGTGAAGCATTAGGATTCGGGCTGGCTAAATGCAAATCTTCCCATTACCAGCAGTATGACCTTGGGTAAATCACTTAAGTTTGTAATGAGTATATTATTGTAATTATAGGTGAATATGTAAATAAAGTATCTATTGATAGTGCTCGATAAATAATATTATTTTGCCTCTGAATCCTTCATCATGCTATGTACTTTTCATGGAAATTTCATCTATTCTCTACCCATCTAAATCCTGTATTTACACAAAGGCCCAAATCAAGACCTAAAAGCTTGATGAAAACATTTTTAAAAAATTAATCCTATAACAAATTAACTTACCCTTTCAGCATTCTAATCATATTTATTGACTGTAAAATACAATTTAGCTTTTGGCCTCACATATAGCATGGCTTTGTAAAGTTACTTCTCTTATATAATTGTCTTATATTCCTACAGTAATGCCAAAAAAATATTAAAGATACACTTGTTCCACATCCCTCATGGTATCAGTGCAGTGCTGGTTTATAGTAGGTGTTGAATTACTGCTTAATTGATAATAAGTTTAAAGCCTATATTATATTATCTTTAAAAATTAAGGTCTTATGGGACTCAGTAAATAACACCCCTTTTTCCTGAGTTCTGAACCTTTTGAGAAATAAGACAATAAAGAAAAATATGGAATATGACAATATCATCTTATTACTAATAATATGATGATATTGTAGGAGGTGGCTTATATCTGCAGACAGGTAGGTTTTCAGAGTGTAAACATCAAGAACAGCTAGATTAACCTGCCAAGTCAATGGACAGTGTTGGCCACTCTCTGCGAGGGTGCAGACTGTCCATGTAAAACTTATAGCATGGAGAAACATGGTAAAATTTATGAGTCTTATGGACAATCAGCATCCAAAATGGAAAAGAGAAAAGAAACTTAGAGAAGACTGATTTTCCTCCCAAATTCAACCATCAAATTAGACTCTATCCTCCTCCCTTCCCAAAAAAGAAGAGCATAAGGAGATGAAGAACATTCGGAAGTTTTACACTGGTGAAGCTCTCTTCTAATCAATGGACACATCAAGAGAGGGGATGAAGCATTACACACATCACACACTGATAATTATGTTACTACTGCTACTACTACTACTACAAACAATAATAATACTAAATGGTTATTCTCTCTCTGTCTCTGGGACCTACCGTGATGCCTCACAAAGAGTAGATGCTCAATAGGAACTATAAAGGAATAATGCCCAAATGAAGCTATAGGCAAGCAAAAACTTCCTCTTGAAAAATATTTGGCATGCCTTTGAGTTACTGCTTCAGATTAATTGTGACTTATGGAACCAATGATGTCCTTTTTTTGTCTTAAAGGTGCACACTAGGATTTTTGATATGCAATTAACCCTATGATTATCATCAATTACTTTTCACACATGGCCTTCAGTCAAATATCAGATAGGAAGAAGAGGCAGAGTGCCTAATTGTCCCTATTGCCTAAAACTCCTGAACCAGACAATATCTGAATTGTTCTATCAAAAGATTAAATTAGCCAGAGGTCTACAAGTTATTTGCTAAGTAGCTAGTAGAAACTGCACCTAACCACTTTGAGAAGATTATTTAAATCACATTATGGTAGAATTATGCATAAGAAAGAGCAGTATGATTTAGAGGCTATCAAAATTAGAAGGCAGAATGACAAAGCTATTTTCAACACAGGAAAATCTTTGTAGTTTTTAAAGTGAGAACTAATAAAATATCTAATTAATAATAATAACCATAACAATATTTGACATTATTGAATGCTTATAAAATGTTAGGTACTATACTAAGGGTTTTAAGTAGATCATATTTCATCTAATCCTCATGCCAAATATTTTAGCTAAATATTCTTATTACCCACATTTTTCAAGGAGGAAAGTAACCCAGCTAGGTAGCAACTTGAACTCAGGTTGTCTGTCCCTAGAGACTCCTCAGCTCCCTAAGCATCTGACTTCGTCTGGAATAGAAAATAAAATTAGGACAACTCCTTAACTTTATTTTAAAAACCATTAATTGGCAATCAAACATAACATTCCCAGGACACTATGTACTGACAGAAATATCCAGGCAGCACAATCATAGAGCCCTGTTTTCCATAGTACTTAAATGTAGTAAGTCAAAGACACACAGATGGCAATCAATGGTGTAAGTGGGAAAACTTCAACACAATATTTATTTAGGAACATAACACATGCCTTCAGAATGAGCCTCACATTCTCCAGGGATCTACACTGTTGAACCGGGTAATGTGGAGAGACTTTACACCTGAATGGTGGGGGCTGAAACTCTTAACTTGAATAAATTCACTGCAACTTCCTATTTGTTCAGACAACCTTCTGCATAGTCTTTTTTGCCTTCTGCTTTTACTTTGCTTGGTTATGATAAACTTCTCACTTTCCTCGGGTTTTCTGTCCTACTACTCTTCTTTTCATTCCTAGTTACATAGAAATCCATTATAAATGTGTCGATTTAAAAAGACATATAATCACTTCTAACATTTACTGAGAGTTTCCTAAGTTCCAGACATTCTTGCAAGTCGTATACTTATTTTTATTAACTCACTTCTCAAAGCAGGCAAGTGAAGTTCTATCGTCATCCCCACTTTGTAGATAAGGAAACAGGTTTAGAGAAGATAAGAAAATGACCAAAGGCCAGTCAGCTGCCAGACACACAATTCAGTTCTAGTTAGCATTTCTAGGTTTAGAATTTACACCTGTAATAATTATGCTATGGCTCTGCTCTCTCTTTTGTTCCAATTTCTGGAAAAAGGGGCTCTGGACCATCTTGGTCTAATGAATTGTGACGGTGATGGGTGAGGAGAGCCACCTGTTAACACTATGACAATACTGCAAGAGCAGTTTTCGGAACATGGGAGACTGAATATTTATACTCTTGAGTAGGCAGGAGCCGATCATTATCAATACCTTTTTAGTTTTCATTTCCACTTCTAACAGAGGGGAAAATGGAAATGAAAACTTATCCAGTTAGTTTTGCTGTGTGTGTGTGTGTATGCATACATATGCATACACATGTGTAACCAATACGATATTTGGAGGGAGAATATCTAAAATGAATTTGGGGATTACTTTGCTATTAGCACAGGTCAGTAAAGCTTGCTCCAAACATGACATACTTGCAAACATCAGACTCTGTCAAGTTTTGACATAGTATTTTTGAAATCACTGACTTTGGAATATATCTTGTTAAAAATTTGATAATAAATATGTTTAAGTTTACTTTTTATTTAACATTTATTATATTTTCAAAAATTTCCTTGGAGCAAGCAAACAGATGAACAAAATTTTTAGATCTATGAGAACATGGTCAGTTTACATACTCTTGGAACCTTTATTTACAAGCAGCCATTCCCTTTACTGTTGACCAAGCTAAAGCAGTTCAGCTGGTCAGAGAATAGAACTTATATAGCTGATTCCTGAGTAAAAGAAAAATCATCATCATATTCCTATCTCATAAGCATGTCTGTTGTGTAGAGAAGAGAACATACACAGCCCACAGTAAATCCATTCACTCGGCTTCCCCGGCGAGCACTGCTACTCTGTATCACTTCCTGATGGAATCCACAGGCTCTGTCCCCATTTCTCTCCTTGTGGAAAATACCATTCCATTCCCATTCTACTTCTCCATGAATTTCCTTCCAACATCCAAATTAAACAGTTTCTCCCTCTGCAGAATTTAACAGATACTTAACAAATGTTTCTTGGTGAGCAAATTCTTATGTCATGTATCCCAGTGCCTTTCATCCAACACTTCCAGACAGAAAAATCCAGCCAACGAACAAGGTAACATCTCTTGCCTATAAAGACAGACTAGCAACATGTTACACTTCATCAGAATTTAGCACTGCGCCTGGTGCATTACAAACTATCCAAAAATAACTGTTAGTTACTTGATCAGTAAGAGCTCAGCAATGCCAAACTTGTGCCAAAAGGATAAACCTTCATTCAATCTTTACCCAATCTTGCTTAAACCCTGTGAAAGAGATAGGTAGTTAAATTAATGCACAAAACACCTACACACAGGCATTATTTATATTGCATGGCCTACAGTTGATATGTGTAAGATTTAACAAAACAACAGCTTTTGATGCATCAGGGTTTAGGAGATTAAGAAAATGTAGCATGATGTTTTCAAGTCTGTCTTCCTTCCAGTTTGGAGTATGCTAAGATTAATGGAGAGTGTGGTAATCTTTATTTTAAACCACTGAGTTCCAAATTAAGTGTCATTGTAGCAAATCCTGCAAGGAAGACAGATATTACCCTTTTCAATTTTAGGAGCTGGTAAATCACACTGCTTGTTTTCAGATTAGCAGATGTTTGTCTCTGGGTATTGCCATAAGGAATGCTGTGTTTATTCAAATAAACAGAGTCCTTGGTTACGAATGAAGATGCACTTCACACGTTTCTCATGTGTCTTACACACACACATGCACACACACACACTCACCAACACATACTCACACACCTGCATTCTACATTTTTTTTGAAAAGATCCAAATTACCAGTGAAACAGATTCCTTATTTTCATAATCATCTTCATTGTGTAGAATTGAAAGTCTAAATACATTATCTCTGATGAAGAAAATGTTTACTTAACTAAAAAGAAGGTGGGATTGTCACACCCACATCTGAACCATGGATGACTTGGGATTGGGTGTGAGGTTTTCAGAGACCAAGGGAGGGCCCCTCAAAACACTACGCTTTATCTTTATAACTGGAATTGTCTAATTTAAAATTCTGTCTCATATGTAATAATCTCTAACATGAGTTTTGTTTTTATTTGTAATATATTTCATCCCTTCAAGTGCTAGTGTGGTGGAGACAGGGTAGGGGTAGGATGCCATTTAACTTTCACACACCTGAGGAGAAAATCAGAAGAGTATTTTTGACCAAAGAATATTTCATGCATTTAAGATATATTTTAAAACGATGATGCCAGCCAATAATTCACCTGACACCTGCATGTACAGGCCACTACACGGTTACTTCTAGCAACATCACCTAGCTCATATTTTGCTTTTGCTTCTAAAGTTGCAAAAATTATACATTGTCTGTGTAATCTATTTGCATTGCAAAATACAGCACAGTGAACTCTTTGCCATTTTCCAAAATTACCTAGGAATATACAATAGATGTATTTTTCCGTCAAAGCTGGAAAGATGAAAGGTTAAAATTTAAAGGACCCATGACAGTTCTCCGGTTAAATAACCTAATGGCAAGTAAGATCTGGACTCCGGATACCTTTTTTCACAATGGAAAGAAGTCAGTGGCACACAACATGACCATGCCCAACAAACTCCTGAGGATCACGGAGGATGGCACCTTGTTGTACACCATGAGGTAAAGATAACTGTGTTTCCATTTGTGAATCTCTCTGCCCTTTTTTCCTTTCCACATTTAGGTAACCATCAAGCTGATGGGCCATGGTAGGGCATCTGGTTTCCTGCTTCCCCTGTTTCTCGACTTTAATAATTGCTCTACTATGAAAAATAAACTGGCTGAAATATTTTGCAAGTATTAGTATTAAATGATAAGATAAAAATGGAAAAAATGTTTACAATGTATATTAAGTAATTCAATATATCTTTCCTACATGCTCTAATGCAATATGAGGAGCTTGCTTTTTCTACAACTAACCTTGTATATTCCTGCATTCCAGTAAGGTCTAAATTAAATTTCTAGAAACTATTTCAAGGTCTATATCTGAAAATATTTCTAATTAAAAGAATTGGGGAAAAAAAAACAAAGTAAGGAAAGTTCAAAATTCTTAAAAATATAGATTTATGGACAGTACAGTTTTGAAGAGGTATATGAATTCACAGTATTGTTACATTAAGAATGTAGACATTTTTAATTTTGCTTAAATTGAAGACTATTATATATTTATGCTTCATAAACATATTCCCCATTTTGAAATTACTGGAAAGCCTCGCACCTGGACACCAATCATTTGTTTATGGCTGAAAGAAGGAAATATGACTCAAATAAAATTCTGAATATTTTAAAGGAAAAAAAAGATGTTTAAAATATTTATTATTTATAATTCATGAGAAATTAAGAATTTCCCTGGACTCATCTTTAAGAGAAGCAGTTATTTCATACCCAGGTGACTTGTTAAAATGTTATTTTTATAGATCTGGCCAGCACCTGATAATTCAGACTTTTCAATTATTCCTTTGGTATGAAAAGGTAATGAAGGCAGAATCTTAGCCTTGGTAAATTCTGTTTAGCATGGGAATAGAGTGATATTTTGCCTTTGGAGAAAGCTGCCAAATTTCTAGCTTTTTATACACAAATATTCAAATAAAAATGCTTCAAGAAAACACTTTAGGTTTTAGACTCAACTAGTAAAAGTGTAATATGACTTAAAGAATAAAAAAATCCAAAAAAAGACAGGAAAATAAAGGATCAGTAGACAGATGTGTTGAGATCTTTCCACATCATCTAGGTAGGATCTATCGAAATCTGAAAGATTCTCCCCTTTTAAAATACCCTACACTTGTTTTTGAGCTTAAATCCAGTATTCATTCCTCCTAGTTGCCCATTTTCTGGGGAGGGGTTCATATATACTAAAGAGTTTACTGATTAACGGTTTCTAAGTATGCGGTGTTCATTATCCAAAACTAGCCT
Source organism: Pteropus medius (assembly GCF_902729225.1). Taxonomy (NCBI): domain Eukaryota; kingdom Metazoa; phylum Chordata; class Mammalia; order Chiroptera; family Pteropodidae; genus Pteropus; species Pteropus medius. The sequence continues at coordinate 3,443,654 of NW_024340699.1, forward strand.
ATATCTTCCATCTCCTAAATTTCTCACTTTTGCAAATGCATTAACACTTTCCTTAATAGTTTGACTTAAGAATGAGTTTAATAATTAATTTGCACATTTAATATTTGCTCTAACCAGTATTGTAATCACTTAATAATTTTACTGGCTATAAAGCTATTCTATGGCATCTCTTTACGTACTCAATAACATGGGTAAATATATTTTTCTAAGAATTGGGGTATAAGTTCCCTCCTATTTCCAACAAAGGAGATTAAATATATTTCGATGAATTCCTTTCTTAAATTCACTTTTTAAAACATAAATAGAATTCACATTCCCAGAAGATAAGGACTAAATAGAAGCATAGCAGAGTCCTGGCTTCAATTAGGCAGTGGACTTGTAAATAAAACTAAATGGCTGGGAAATAGTGAGATTACATCTACACTCTCAAGGAGACTTTAATCTCAGTTACACAAAGCCTGAGGACAGTTCCTCCTTCACCTATTCCTTCAATGTTTTATGCATTTGGTGCAATTTTAGGGAAGGAGATAGGGAGAGCCACACTTAGGAAAAGAGAAATTCTCTTCTCTTCCCTACTATCCATGTCTTCCTCTCAACTGAGGATGAATTCGTGTTTTTGCAAGTACTTATTTGCTTACATCCAGCTTCATCCTCAAAGGATTTGTCGTATATAGCTACCTGGATTAGTTGATAATACATGTTTTGAAAACACTGGCAATGCTTGCCCATCATACAGAATCAGGTGTCACCTATTTTCTTAAACAAAAAACGTGGACAGAATCCAGTCATTGTTGTACATAATTTTTTTTAGATTATCAACAGCTCAATACAGTGCTAAAGTTTGTTCCTGTCTCTCCGTTTGTTAACATGTTTGCTATAGTTAATAATATCCCATTGTATTTATCAGAAAGTATCTAATCTATTGAGTTCTTATTTGTAACCTGTATTTTTCCCTAAATGATAAGGCTGACAGTGAGAGCTGAATGTCCAATGCATTTGGAAGACTTCCCTATGGATGCCCATGCCTGCCCACTCAAATTTGGAAGCTGTGAGTAAATTTAATTTTAAAAAATTTTTATGAGAGGCCTAAGTCTTTAAGCAAGATATCTCCAATTAGGTATTTCTGTTAGATAAAGAGGATCAAGAAAGTTTAAACAGTGAATTGCTGCTAGTGTTTTCTATAAGTAATAATCTTTGACTTTACTCTTTAATGTTATTTCAGGAAGGGGTTATTCCCTCTCTCCTGAACTAGAAATAATGAATTTAACTATTTAGAGGAAAAATTCTATTTTTGTTGAAGTTTTATTCATAGAAAAACAAGTGGAGGATGGATGCTTATGCCTAATGGATGACATCTTCTTCCCAATAAATGAAGATGATTGTGTTAATTTTATATCATTACTGATGTTTGTTTGACCTTAAGAAAATTCGACTTGTTTATCAGATGGAAATATTGATAGTTGGCAAAAAAACAATAATTAGGGGTTTCTTAATAATGAAACTTACACCTAAAAGATGTAACCGGGGAAATAATTTTCCCTAATCATAGTCTTAGTAATGTTACAGATCCCTTTGGATATCCCATAAAATTCATACATATATTATGCTTTTGAAAGTATCTTAGACAAATCCCTTTATAACAACTTCCTGGGTTTCTGCTACTTGAAAATAAGTGGGTACACATTAGAGGAGCCAAGAGAACATTGGCCAGCAGAGTCAGGTTCTCTGGTCTTCCTCTACCATTCTGCTTTTGACTAGTATGCATGCATAAAGAGACTGGGAATAATGTATTCCTAGGATCGCGTAGGGGAGTTACAGACATGACGGAATCAACTGCTGGACTACCTAACCAGCTTTCTGTTCTCTTTAGATAGGCAGTCTGAGAAATTATTTTGGTGAAGATATGATTCATAGAAGAAAAACAGTGGTAGTGTAGGAAGACAGCAAGCAAAGAAAATAGCAAAGGGCCTTCAGCACTATCAGCACTAGTCATGGATAGACACATTTCTTTATTTATAAATCTCATTCTATACTGAAACCCAAGGAAAAGCTACTTCAAAAACTGTCAGCTAAACAGATTTTTGGTGATAACGCCCTCCTCTCTATTCTCTTCTCAATTTAATGAATGTTCTATGTCATGAACTATTATGTTTTCTGCTAATTACCAATTCTGTTTTTAACAATGATATTATGTATCATGTGTTCCTTGTATGCTAGGCAGTCTAGTAAGCATCTGTGAATGCACTAGCTCATTTAATCTACAAAATAACCTTATAGGAAGGGAGATCATGCATCATAGTTTGCCTGGGACAGTACTGACTTATGCCTACTATCTTAGTATAACTACTAATTGTGCCCTCTATTGCCTTCAAAAATATCTTGTTTTGGACAATGAATTATACATTTAATATATGTCGGGAATGCTGTTAAGCAGTGAGTATAGTTGACAAAAAAGAAGAATTTATATTTTCACATAAGTGATTACTGATTGATTGCTGAGTAGCTCAGCACCTTAATAAGGATGATAGCTTAAGATGTCCTTGGATGGTCTTTCTGAACACAAAATAGATGCTACAACTCCAGCCACTGCATGTGCTTTCAAGATAAAGAAGAATAGTGAGCGAAGAAGAAAGTATTAGTGTCTACATCAAAAAGATGAAAGCTTTTACTAAAATCCTGACAGCTCTCACTTCATTAATCAAAGCAGTGTCGCATCGCCAATGCAAAATGCAAATGAGGCTGGAAAAAAATATTTTTAACTGGGCACATTGTCAACCTGAAGAAAAGTAGAGATATTTTAGGAAGAAAGAAAGGAATAGTGAGAAGGAAACGAATAGTGTGTCATATAAGGAACCCGAAGTTAAAGAAAAATAAGTAAGCTGTTTTCCACCCCAGAGCCTTTGCACATGCTTTCCCCCCCGCCCCCTGCCTGGGTCACTCTCCCTTTGTTCACAGCTTGGGTGACTTTTTTTTTCTTTTCCTCTCATCACATCTCAGCATAAATATCACCTCCTGGGGCCCTCCCTGATGACCTTATCAAAATTTGCTTCAGTCTTCTTGATCACAATACACAATAGTTTTATACTATTTATCACAGAAATAATTAGTTTTAGTTATTGGTTAACATTTTTATTGTTTGGGGACCTGTAAACTCCATGAGAGCAGGATCTATTTTGTCCAGTATTTCCTAGTTCAGAGTCTAATACAATGTAGGTACTCAATAAATGTTTGTTGAATGAACAAAGATTATAATAATCAAGTTTCAAATGTCCCTTCAGTGTTTGAGTCTGAGAAAAGATGGCCTCAGAAAAGACAGTTTAAGACCTGTAAAGAATTAAACAGACAGGACTTGACATTGAAAAGTAGGCTCAGATGGCACATGACTAATTACCATTGCCTGCCTTTGGCATGAAAGAAGCAGTGATAGTCCATTTACTGTACAGTAATTTCTCTGCCCTGACAAGCACACTTCAGAGATAAAGAAACTGAGGCAACAGTGGGCTAAAAATGCTATGACCCAATTTTTGTAGCAAATGTCTTTCCAACATATCAGAGAATAAGCGAGATGATTTTGCAATGATTTAGTAGAACACTCTGTAATAAATGTTTATGAAGCGTCTGAAGTAACTTCATCCATATGTTGATAAGAACCAAACATGGAAAAGCAGATGTTTTCCTTGCCACTCTTCATTAGATTCTGATTATCATGCTGAATTAAACTTTCTGCTTGCTAGGGACAGTGCCCTCTTCATAAGGGCAGATAGCTAAAGTTAAATTCAGCAGTCGACATCTTTTAATTGCTTTCTGAGGAAAACATAAAATAAGGTTTTGATTCTAAAAGAAGAGATTCGGATTATATTCTGACAATAAGATCCAGGCAAGTGCTAGATCTAGTAAGCATTTAATAAATTATTGTTTCCTGACTAATCAAGCACAGCACCTTGTAAACACGGAGGAAAGGGAACAGTAGAAATGTAAATGAATTCTGAATAAATAACTTTAGAAATTATTCAGTGCACCTGCCTCATACAAATGGAAAAACAAAGGTCCATAAAAGTGAAGTGTCAATTACTGCATGCTCTTCTAATACTGTCTATGCTCCCAGTATTGTTTTATCAAAACTCCATCTAAAACCTTTATAAAAAAAATGTATCTAATGTAATCAATCTGCTGATTTATTTGGGATCTGAGCTTAACACTGTTGACTAAGTAGTTAAAGACGCTTTTTAACCTATCTTTATGCTGAATAATCTCAAATCAAGGAAGTTTTCATAGGACCTACTTTCCAGATACTGAAAGGAAGAAACACTAAGATATATCACCTACTGAAAGGGCTTAGGTATACCTGTCTTTTACATCTTAAAACACCAACTTTCCATCATGAGAATTTACATTTGGGGAGATTTCTATTGAGTGACATAAGCAATGAGTAATCTCCATTTTCAAAACAATTTCATGTTTACAGATTTCATATACAATGGAGTTGTTTCTAAGAAACTGCAGGAAATGATTGCATGAAATGAAAAGTTGACACTAACACATTTTTTTCCATCTATAACTATATTAGCATCCCACTGGCAACACATGACAAGGTATAAAAAGACAGAGTCCAGGCGCTCTTGCTAATGACAGTTATACGCAGCAGGAAGAGCTTTAACTTGTCATGAAATATCTCAAGGTCTAGAATAAGCATCGTCACTAATTACATGACTACCAAGTATCCTTGCATGACTTTGGAGCATATAACATATAGTTCTGTCTAGAAATTCCCTACTAACAGCAGTGGAGTAGAATGCATGACATATGGTTTTCCCGCCAAGAAGCTATTCTCCTCTTAAAAAAGTCCTTTAATGTTTCTGTACCTCAGTTTATCATCTGTAAATTGTGATAAACTACATGACCTATAAATTCCTTCTATGGAATTTACATTAACATTCAATGATTCTATGTTACAATAAACTTGATATGTCTTCTTAGGTACGACCCCTCTGTTTAAATACACACACACACACACACACACACACGAATTTATCATGATCACTGATAAACATTTTACTGAATATAAGTACCTACAAATTGTAAACAATATGGTTCATTTCAAATTACTGTGCTCTGTTCTCTTCAAAGAGATTTTCTTTTAAATAAATAGTTTTAGACCCTCCTAAAGAATGTAATCTTCCTACTATATGCAATGCTGAATGCTTCAAAAAAATTTAAGTCAATAAGATGTATGAACTCAATAGGAGAAATCCTTTCACAATATATACATATATAAAATCCTCATGTTATACAATTTATCTTATAGTTTTATCAACTATATCTCAATAAAGCTGAAAATAAACAAATTAATTAAAGATTAGTGTAGTAAAAAATGTCAGTGAGAACAACCATAATTAAAAAAGAGAGGGCAATGACAGTAAATTCCAAAATTATCCATTTGTTCCTTTTACATGTTTTATGGAAGAAGTAATAACCACTAAATTAATCCCAAGCATATTCTCTCAAACTTCTTTAAAAAAATCATTTTAAAAGATTACTGATTGTAAGTTGGTCCAGAAATGATGCTGGAGCAGACAGCTACCCACAGAAAAGCTAGGGAATACCAACTGCATTTTCTGCATCACTCACCTCAGACACAAGTGGTCACTTAAGCACCTTTGGTTCAGAGAATGAGCGGCATGACAAATCATTTTCTGGGCAGCTTCAGGTCGGTGTGAAAAGGCAGCCATTATTTTATATTTCATAATATTTTACTTTTGCAAATATAATTTGAACAAAACACCCAAGCCTCATTACTTTGGGGTGAAGGATGGGTTAAGCAGGGTATGCATTATGACTTTAATGGGCCCTAGGCACTTTTGCCTTTGTGGGCCATTCCTCTAAAAATATATATTAAATTTTCATTTTAAATTGTATTTATATTTTAAACATTTATATTTAAATACTTACATGTATTTTCATTTTTCCCCTGGTTTTAAAAGATATTAAAGATTTTCTGTGGCCACCTAAAAGTATTGTAGGCCTGGGTACTGTGTCTACTGGGCCTAATGTAGGCATTGGCCAAGGGAAAAGCTTTCACTGTAAGGACAGTGTTTGCTATCATATCGTCTTCTCAAAAACCCTGGAAACACTTTGCTCCCACTAATGTGATACTCTTTTAATTTTTAATATCACTCTGCACCTACAGAAGGGAATATGTGTCATCATTACAACCTATCGAAGTGGGTGTCCTGTGGCACAAAACCAGAAAAGCTATGGAATTCCTTCGCCTTTTCCTTCTCTCTCACTCTTTACACCTCCTCCCCCAACCTGCCTGGATTAAAGATTAGGATTATGACCTAACCTCTCCTATAGGAGGATAGCTAGGTTCACAAGTAGCGTGGCATATAAAAATGACTGAGAAGCATAAAGAGCTATACAGTCTACCTCATCATCATCATCATCATAGTAAATATCCACAAAGAGGATAATTAATTTAAAATAAAGTAAAATCATACTTCCTTTAAATATTGATGCCTAGTAAAATTTCCAATCTTGCTTTTCACATTTATCATGACCTTCCCCTGGCCTGGCATAGTCTGGACCCAGGCCACTGCCTCTAACCCCATTTCATCTCTCATGCCCTTCACTCCAGCCACATTGGTCTTTCTATTATTCAAATTTGAGGTCTTTCCTCAAATTTGTCAAACTTTCACCTGCCTTGGAAGAAGAAACTTGTTAGTTCACTTATCCAGAGAACTCTTCCCCAAGACTTAGATGGCTCATTGTCTCATTTCTGTCCCACATTTATATAAATGCTGCATCTCCAGTGACCTGCTCTGAGTCCCTTACCTAAAACAGGCCCCATCCCCTTCATTCTCTACCCCCTTACCTGTTGTGTATGGCTCTATTGCATTTAACACCACTTGAAATTACATATTTATTAGTTTATCTGGTGTCTCCATTCCTGCAACACACGTTCCATGAGATCAAAGAACCTTGTTTATGTTCACTGCTGCTCAGCAAGGTACTTTGCCTTTTGCAAATGCTTAATAACCATCTGTTGTAAGAGTGAACAGATAACTGAATGAATCAAGAGAATGTTTTAGTTGTCCTAAACTACAGGATATGGGGCTCTCTTTTCCTAGCCTGCCCCTCGGAACCAAGAGACAAAATATGAATCTGAAAAAACACACCAACTAATTAGGAGAAGCAAAGTAGCATAATACATGAAGCATTTTCTGTTCTTTCCTTTTAGATGCTTATACAAGAGCAGAAGTTGTTTATGAGTGGACTAGGGAGCCAGCACGCTCAGTGGTAGTAGCAGAAGATGGGTCACGCCTCAACCAGTATGATCTTCTTGGACAAACGGTAGACTCTGGAATTGTTCAGTCTAGTACAGGTAAGTGCCATTTGGTTACTCAAGATATGGAAAAGGGAGCATAAAAAATTTTTTGTAAGAATATAATTTAATAAGAAAGGAAAAACTACACTAAACTGGGGAACAGTTCAACTGAGAATTAGTGTGATCTTTATAGACCTGTGACTTTAGACCTGTCATTTAATACCCATCTCCTCTGTTTGCTTGTTTCCAAAATAAATAACTGGTTCTATTTAATCAGTGTAGCAGAGTATTTAGGTGTGTGAACTCTTGAGGAAGAACATCTGAGTTAAATCTTTATTCCTACACCTTGCTAGTTGTCTGTGGTCACCCCACAGTGTTGTTAAAAAGAATAAATTAAATCTATGAAAAGTTGATGGACATTATAAGATATTAAAATAAGCAGCGTTTACTTTTTTTAAAGAATTATTTATCACAGTTCCCAGCTTATAAAAAGCTCTTACTAAATGTTAGATATTAATATCATCTAGGCCCCATTTTTTGCCATAACTCAATGAATCTTGGTGAATTTGTAGCAGTGATCACTACACAAGGGACACCAAAAAGCGAATTCCTTTTACAAATCCATTCATATCTCTAGCTAAGGATCTTCCACAGCTAAAACCTACAGAAACATAATATTACTGGTTACTCCATTTTGGAATTAAGAGCAGGTGGAGTGCCATCCTTCTTAGAGTTGTAACTAGTTTACCAATGGAAAATACTCAGAACTAGATCAAATACTATTTAGTAGTTGGATCCAAAGTTTGAAACTTTTGAAGTTGTTTCAAGAAATAGGACTTTAGCTACATAAATACCCATTTTGTGGCTAACTGAAATGTGATTGTAAAGTCAGGTAATCATAAATAAAATTTGAGTTCTAACAATTAGGAAAACTTACTCCCATCAATCCCAACATTTTTAACTATGTCTAATTACTGAAAGCTTAGCAAATGAGCAGCTTAGTTAATTTTATGAGTGTTTTTAAATTTTAAATTAGTTCCTTCACTTTGAATTTGTAATTTCTAAAGAAAGAAAATTTAGTAATAAATAAGGACAGGAATACTTTTTTCTCAGAAATTTTTCTTAGATTTCAGATGTTATATTGGGACTCTAATCATTCTAACATGTTTAAGCAATAGGTCAATATATTTTACTGTGATTACTGGTAATCCCTGCTTAACAGGATCTGTCTTTGCTTGCTTTAAAGTATCTATGGCTACCCTAGAAGCTCAAATATTTATGTTTCTTGTTTTGAAAAATGGAGAAGATTGTTCCTCGGCTTTACAAATACTAGAAATGCTCATGGCAAAGTAAAAAGGTCTTCCTTAGGTTTTGCAGTGAAAAAGTTGTGGACTTGAGTCCTGATCCTGTCCCTTAGAAGCCTTGTGACTTTGTGAATGTCATTTATCCAACCAGAATCTCTAGACTCTTTTAAGACTAGGGGTTCTATAATTTTGCATTAAAGATGAGATGATACAAAACACTGAGCAGACTGTTATATAATAGATGCTCAAAATCGTATGTAGTAGTTATTGCCATAGCCTTGAAAATATCACAGAATGTGGAAAATACTGAAAAAAATTTCTTTCTCACAATTTACATTGAAAAGGATATTCAAATGAGCAGTGTTTACTTTTGAAAAATTGAATGCTATCATAAGCTGAATATTGTGGCAGGCACTAGGGAGTCAGTGGTACACAAGGCAGAGATCTTGCTCTCATGATGTCTAAGGGAAGACAAACACATAAACTATAATTATCAAAATGGGTGGTAAGTGCGTGCTGTTATTAACATTTTTGTGAGGGCAGAGACCACGTTTGTTCTTTGTATCTCTATTATTATAGTAGCTGAAACAGAGGAGGCACTAAATAAATATTTCAAATTAATAAATAAAAAATAAATGACTCTATCCTAGGATAATCAAGGAAGGTTTGCTGCAGTGTTTGATTTTCATTTTGTTAATCTGTACTTGTTGGGAGCCAAATAATCACTGTTCTAGGCTCAGGGCATTTAGAATAATAGACATAGAACTTTTCCTCAAGGAATTCTCCATCTATTATCATTAGAATAGAAGCTGGAGGATGTTAGGAAAACAGTAATTCAACACAGAAGCATGCATGCAATAGTAGAAGTATATACAAGCTACAGAGGATATCAGAGGAGAGAGTGCCTTCATTCTAGTTCTAGCACTAGTGACCTTGACATATCATTGTCTCCTTTTTATGCCCCAGTTCTCATGCCTGCAAAATGAGCAGCTTAGTCTGATGAACTTGGAGACCTCTTTCATTTCTGGCTTCCTAAGGATTTAGCCAACCTACTTTCTAGCTACTTAGAAAAGACACACAGTCACAAATAGGGGCAACAGGTGAGACAGTGGCCCAACTCACCACTACTAAGCTGGCTGGACCTCATAAATTGTGTCCATTAAAAGTCATCATTTTGTGCTAGAGCGGTAAGTTTATATGTATAAAATTAGAGCTTTTTCTTGTGATTACCATAATGAATAATTGGGGGGGCGGAAGGGAAGGAAAATAATGAGCAAATTTTCAAATGTAGAGGCTCAGTTTGATGTTCGTTTTCGACTCCACAATAAGATACTGAACTACACTTCCACTGGGTCTACTTTAGCTCATCAAAAATCCACTTTGATAAGATTTCTGTGGGAAGAAACAAAGATCTTCTGTAAGTTCTTAAATTCCATATTTCACATCTCCTTGTGGAGCTCTGAAAACATCAAGATAAACGACATTCAGTGCTATTACCTCTCTGTTTCTGCCAGAAGACTAGGAACAATGGCGGCAAAGAGCACACACATTGAGAATGATTACATAAAGAGCAACTTCTTCCATTTTAATTTCTCTGTAGAGAGAAAACCAATTCAGACCACCCCTTAAGAGGGTGTTACCCCACTTGCCTGCACCCAACACACATGTGAACACATATCCAAACGTACTACCAGTGACCTCCTTTAGGTCAAAATATCTACTTCAGTGAAGTAGGAGGGAAAAATATGAGGATGAATCCATATTTGGATTTTTTTTTTAATTCAGAGAAAACATATCAGAGGTACAAGCTCTTCCACAGAGGCTGCCATCAGATTTTAAGGAAGAAAATGAGTTGGAGACTACCAGTTGGAAGTGCGATTATTCTCCTTTAGAGGCACACAGAAGAATGGGTCCAGTCAGCTTTCGAATCCAATACAATTCTCTGTTATCCATTAATTTATTTACTTATTCAACCATTTGTCATTTACTGTGTTTGACACTGTGATAGAGTCTGGAGAAGGATGCATAGTCCCTGTTCTCAAGAAGTTCATCATTCAGTGATAATAAATAGCTAACATGTATTAGAACTGTTCTAATCCTCAAATCTAATCTTTACGACAATCCTAGAATGTAGGCATTATTATTATCCTTATTTTACAGATAGAACATAATTGAGGCCCAGAGAGGTTTAACTATTTTTCCAAGGTCACACACCAAGTGTCAGAGGTGGGATTTGAACCTGGGTAGTCTAGCTGCAGAGTATATGCTGTCAACTACATATCACGCTAGTGACAGACAAGATAGATGAGTATGAATATACAACAGTAGGATGCAGCAGAGTTTCAGAGTATAGACAGAGTAAAGTTATACCACGAGGGTTTGAATCTGGTCTTACTACTTATTAACATTGTGACCTTTGGCAAGACATTTCTCCATCTTTCGTAATAATCGGAGATAACAAGAGCAACTACTTCATGAGCTTTTGTGAGTCTGAAGTAAGAAAAATGCATGTACACTGCTTAGCAGAGTATCTCACATGTAAAAGTTATGTAACAAATATTAGATATTACTATTGATGATGGAGTTAGCACAAGACACCTACATGACGACATAAAGAAGAAAGGGTTATTTCTGCCTGAAGTATCAGGAAAGGCAGTTTAGAATAGACCCAGGCATGGCCCTTGTCTCATTCTACTATACTACATTATGCTTGCTAAGTAATTCTTTAAGGAGAACCCATGCAAAAATTATAACAGTGATTAAAGGACATGGAAATACGACTTATACAGAGAAGTAAAAAAATAAATTGTCTTTATGCATAAGAATAATATCATGATCAGAAAACGGTAAGAGTGTAATAGTGTGTAATGCTTTTTTTTAAACCTGCAATGAGGACTGCAGAGTCTTCATATTTACCTAAGTCAATAGACAGATTTAATCAAAGGAAATGTAGGTTAGTTTTGCTGAGTAATAATGTCCTTTCTTTATGAATGACTATTGTTTATCCTTAGAACAGATTGACCAAGAGAAATTGTAAGATCTTTCCTAGACACAGTCTCCTCTGGATGAGCTGATTTAAGGATGACCCTGCAGGGTCAAAATAAATGAGAGACTCAACTGTCTTCTCTTTCCAGGGAACCACAGCAGTAATGAACATTCATCAAAGGAAACCCAGGGCTCCCACTCACACAGCCTAGTACCTGATCTCCAGAGGAATGATTATAACCATAAAATTTGAAAACTGGGGTGGAAGGGCAAGATTTCTATAGTTATCTGGTCAACTCATTCACATCTTAGATGAGAAGACAGGTCCAGAGAGGCTAAGTGGCCTAAAACTATAACCACCATTTCCTTATTTCTATTTCAGTACTCTTTGAAGTAGATATTAAAATACCAGCACCTTCCTCAATGATATTTTTGATATCTTATTCACCTTAAAAAGGTAGCATCTACAGAAAACAGTAAGTTTAGAATACTTGAAAGGAAAATGATAGCCTTACATGGAATTAATGCTCCCTACAACATTGCTCAACATGTGAATGGTTGATATCTTGCGCTGGAGAGAACACATTTCTAATCTTTCTATCTTTATATTGTAAATCTGTATGTGACTCACTATGTTTAAAAAATACTTTCATATCTATCGGTTCATTTTATCCTCACCGCATTCCGGGAATAATTAAGTAAAACACTATCATGTTAATTGAACAAATGAGAAAACTAAAGTCAAAGAGTTGTTAAGCAAGGTATTTACCCTTTAAGTAACTAATATTTGAGATAGCAAAGAATAGAAGCCAGTTCTAAACAAACTCTCAATTCTGCTTTATAAAATTAAATCCCTGCTTTTCTTCTGTTCTCCTTAATTTTTTATTGTAATGTATCAGAAATATTGTCACTTCTAATTTACCAGCCTCCCTCAGGGTTACATGATGTACAAGGATATTTGAATTACAATTGAGATTGTTGAATTAGAGGAAAAGAATTTGACATGGTTAGTGCATAAGCACTTGATGTCTAGACATATTCTTCAAATCCAATTTAGGAGACTGATTTTTTTGTTATGTTTTTCTTTTATTTTTAAATTATCACAACATGATTTTGATTTTGCTGCCTTTTTCTTTCTTTATTTAAACATTTTGGGCTGAAACATGTTAGATTTTGCTTAATTTAGGAAGATGATTTTAAAAGATTTGAAATTCTATTCTTCCCCTAATTTGTGAGAAAGTGGTTTATAAAACAAATATAATGTCAAAAAAAAATGTTCTTCACATCTCCAAAGTCATATTCTTTGAAGAATCTTCCCAAAATGTCACATTATAAACAACAAAAGATGATAATGGAATATGTGTAGACACTCATCTTTCTGACATTATATGAAAGATGAATTTTTTTCTTTGAGCTGATGGCATTTTGCAGGTCCCAACTGAATGAAAGTTTAGAAATAATAATGCATACTCCTGTGAGGGTGAAATGTAACACGTCTAGGCCCACACGAGGCTGTATTTTAGCAGAGCCCTGAGAAAATTGGTTTTCTGCATTTTTCTCAAATTTGAATCACTTACTTCTTTCAGATGACCTTGAAGACATCACTAAGGTATTCACGGAAAATGAAATTACAGTTGACACTTGAACAACATAAGGGTTAGGGGCAGTGACCTCCCACTCAGTTGAAAATCCAAGTATAACTTTGACTCTCACAAAACTTAACTGCTAATAGCCTACTGTTGACTGGAAGCCTTAACGGTAACATAAACAGTCGATTAACACACTTTGTACATTATATGTATTATAAACTATATTCTTACAATAAAGTAAGCTAAAAAAAGAAAATGTTATTCAGAAAATCATAAAAGAAAATATATTTACAGTACTGTATGTATTTATTGAAAAAAATCTACATATAAGTAGACTCACTCAGTTCAAACCTGCTTTGTTCAAGGGTCAATTGTAGTTAACATTTTATTTACTCTTTAAAAGAGAGGTGCTTATGGATGTTAATTTGAGTGAGTCCCCTTGAGTTTCAGTGCACCACTTTTCACCAAAGGCAGGTATTAAATACTTATGATATGAAAGTTCACGACCCAGCCAAAGTACAGGCCTTCTTCTCAATTAGCTTTCAGTTTTGTGGGAAGGGTATAAACATATAGATTAAAAGTATAAGATATTATTAGAAATGTAAATAAGAGCTATAAATAAATTTGAAGTTACTTAGTATTGTGATGGCAGATGGTATCATTCATCACAATTAATAATGAAAGCATACATAAATGTGCGGATAATTTCCTACTATAGAGAGTAAATGCATTTCTTCTACCAATACTTCTACCAATTCTAATTGGCGAGAAGAGAGAAGAAAACAGAGAAAGGAACTAAAATTCATTTTAAAACTCTTATGTAGCATGATCTTAAGTAGAGCTCTTGTTCTTTATTTTCCCCACAATATACTTCTCACTGTTTTGTACATGAGGAAACTGGGAATCAGAGAATTTAAGTGAGTTGCCCAAGGCCACAGAGTAAGAAAATGGCACATCTCAGTTTTAAACCCAAATTCATTTGCTTCCTGGGCTAATAAACTTTCCTCTACAGTACCTTTCTTCTTATGCCACTATGGACTGAGAACTCATAGATGAACAACATATTCAGCAACAGGAGATGTCAAGTAGAGAATTCTGTAGGTCAAGATACTGAGATATGAAAATCTATAGTAAAACATGAGACATGATACTGAAATGCACATTCGAGTTATTATGTAGGGAATTTGTTAGTATGTAGCACTGGAGACACTGTTGATTGTCACAACAGGAAGAGCATTTGCTGGTGGCATCTTGTGGATAGAGGTTAGCCAGGCATGCGGCTAAATATCCTGCAATACATAGGACAGTTCCCACAACAAACAATTATCTGATATGAAATATCAGTAGTGCTGAGGTTGAGAAATCCTGATGTACATAATGGGAATACATTAAGATATTTTAAGGTATTACATATGCTTTGTAAAGTTCACTGTGACATCAAAATTTAGAAAAAAATCAAAGTTAGACACAGCTGAAGACAAACAAGACAGTTAATAGATTATTGTAAGAATTCTACAAAGAAGAGCAATGACCACAGGATAAGAGATAGACTGAGAGATACTGCCTCGGTGAAATTAAATTTGTGATGATCAACTGATTCTGTGCTCTTTCTTTCCAAAGCCCTACTTAATATTCAAGGATTAATTCCAGGTGTTTAGCCTGAGTGAATAGACACATGACAGTACCATTAATTAAGAGAAGGACACAAAGTGGAGAAGTAGTACTGCTATATATTGGTCATTATTTTTTATGGAAAAGGTTAACTAATGTCAGTTAACATATTTAGTTGGTGGTATTAATGAAAAATCAATACCTATGAGATGACATAAATATTTGGAAAAAAATGAGTCATGATTTTGAGAGCAATATCACTTAGAGATGTAGATATGGCAGCTAAATGGATGAAAATGACATTAGGAGCAGAGGTGAGAAGGAAAATTTCTTATTAGAGTCAAGACGAAAGGGGGAAGAATGCTGAAGATAGAACATCAGGAACTTCCATATTTACTTTGCATAAAGATAAAAAGATTAGTGCCTGACGGAAAAAAACCAATACATGAGTTATCAAAAGAAACTGAAAATGAGAGATAAAGGGGGAATGTGAATCGAGAGTGTGCTATCAAGATGGTAGGGGCAGTCAGCATTGTTTAATTCTCAGTGCTGCAAAGAAGGTGAGCTGCCAGTTTGAGATCTTTAAGACTGATGTCTTCGGTTATGGATATTAAGAAGTCATGAGCAGTTCCAGCCATGTTACAGGTCCTGAAGCTAGATGGCTATGTCAGAGACATAAATCCTAGGTTAAGTAGGAAGAAGTTTGGAGTTGAAGGGAAGGAGAAAGAGAGAAATGTGAACACCAAAGAGTGATGTTTTCTTAGCAGGAATACACCTATTTCTCTCCTACCTACCCACAGATAGCTAAGCATATATTCAGAGTGAATAAAGCTAAAGATGTAACTGAAAAAAATATAACACCAATTTAAAAGAAGAAAAAAAAATCTCCTGCAGTTTGGGTTGTGTGTCTATTGCTCTGGACCTCTATGTGAAGTAAGACTTTGGCATATACTAAGACCATAGAGAGTGCCTAGCTAGCCCACTGCTTCCCAAACTAGCCTAAGAATTGAGATAAGCTCAAAAGCTGGCCCCACCTTCAAGGATAGTTTGTGTGTCTAGGTGGAATCTGAAGAACTGCATGGCTCAAAACCTTCCCAGGTGAATTCAACATGTATTTTGAGAAACAGTAGACTCTATCCCAGTCCCTTTATTTTGAAGATTAGGCTAAGTTAAATGACTTGTCAGCTCTTCTGACTTGGACACCAAAGCTCTTTCATCAGAGAGCCTGAATCTTTCCTGCAGAGGCCCACACGGGGGATCTGGTCTCTCTAATCCATTGGTGTATGTCATCGGGAACTAGCATATTGCCTTAGAGACCATTAAAGACAATATGGAAATATATACTCAGATAAGTCTTAAATGCATGATGTGCCAGGATCAGGATGTAAGACTGTCCCTGAAATCTCTGGCTCCTCTATCTCATCCTCAGAGCCATTTTGGTGTTTTTAACGTGCCTTTTTTCTTTCCTGGGTAAATGCCTGCTCTTCAGGAACCAGATGTCACATGGAGAAAGCCTGTGTCTAACCTCAGGTCTTTGCTGCTGATAGAAAACCTCAGAGATTAACTGTTTTTCAAGGTCAAATTGCTCACCCTTACTGTCTGTTTCACCCCTTAGGAGAATATGTCGTTATGACCACTCATTTCCACCTGAAAAGAAAAATTGGTTATTTTGTTATTCAAACATACCTGCCATGCATAATGACGGTTATTCTGTCCCAAGTCTCCTTCTGGCTCAACAGAGAGTCTGTGCCAGCGAGGACTGTCTTTGGTAAGTGCCAATTAAGAAGACATGCATGCAAAGGTATGGAGGTCAACATATATCACACCAGTGACACTGTAAATAGAATGGAAAAATAATAATTATATATTAAAATCTGAAGTTAGTACAATAGGAAGATTTAAGGAATTATCATTCTTGTTAAGGTTAAGACTTTTTAAAAATTCTTTCTTTAAACAGCAAGCTGCTTTAGTACATGCTAATCAATGAGATTAATGAACATTTGACTTTATATTTTGGGAGAGAAATGGAATGAAGCAGGCATAAAATACATCATACTCAATTAAAAACACACACACACAAAACACTAATGTTTAAATCATACGTTTAGAATGCACAACCATGTATTAGTGCATTTTTTGAGAATCTGAGAAAATATCAGCAGAACGACTTACTTACATACATGGAAGCAGGGCTACGAAGGCAGAGCTCATTACTGATCATATCAGTATAGGAATGCTCCATTTACCGAATATAAGCACTTATTTTTTTCTATTAACATGGCTTAAATGCACCAGATGCTTCAAAGTGAGACAATCTAACAGAAAATTGCTTATAGGGTAATAATCTTTACTAATAGGAAAAGTCACACCTTAATTTATTTAGAAATTTGTACTTCATAAGAAGAGATATTTCCTGCCTGTACCATAGTATACTATCTTAATTGTACTTTTCAGACTGATATAAACAAAAGATTCCATTACCATAAATTTATTGATTCATTCACTCTGAATTTGTATGTGAAACCTATGAGCTAGGACACAGAATATAGCAGTGACCTTAACATAAACCACTCTCCTCACAAAGGTAACTATTCTAGAGCTTAAAATTTGAATAACAATAAAATCATGTATATTGAGTGCTTTTATATCAGGCTCTGCTCTATGAAATAAACCTACACCATCTTACTTAACACTAAGAAAAGCCTCTGTACTATTAATTTCCATGGTAGTCTTCCAAGAAAGCTAAGGAACAAGAGCATTAGTAACTTGCCCAAGGTCAGAAGCTATCAGGTGAAGGAATCTAGATTAAGACCCAAACTCTTAGCTCTAGAGTCTGTGCCCTTAATGACAATGCTGCCCCACCACCAACGTGCTCTTCAGCTGTAATGACAAGACATGAAAACAGGGTTGTTGTGAGCAACATCATTCATTTTGAAATAACAACCACATATTTATTGGTGAAAGGTACGATTATCAAAGTTCATTCCAAAAATATCAACTAGACACATGCTATATTTAATATTCTTTACTATAGAATAAAAGCCTTAAAAAGCTCATAATCTACATTGAGGATCATTCAGGTACAAAGATCCCTATGGTATCATCTTTTAGTAATATGCAAGGTATGAAAAATCAGTTATCTCAGAAAAAAAGCAAGACTCTGCTACAAATGCCTGGAAAAGATTATTTTCTTCTGAATATAGCAAGTTGCTTCCAGGTTGGAAAGCATCAAATCTTTACTCTGATGATCACCTAAGAACACAGCCAGATCAAGATCCAGAGTGAGTGCAGCTCAGAGCAAAAGAGGAGTTCACTTTAATCTCTTTTATTTTCTGCATTAGCATTTCATTAGTCCATATAAACCAGCGTTGACATCGCTAATTAGCACTGAAGATTGAATTTTTGTCAAGATGCTTACTTCTGTGTATGTATATAGTTTGAGCTCTTTCTTCACTAAAAAATAAAGATTAGAAAACAGAAGATATCTGTATTATGTAGAATGAGCCTAACACCACAGTGAAAAAAAAATTTTTTTAATGTTCACTTTCCCTGCTTTCATTCAGCGAATCGGATCTTTCCTTTTTAAAAATTCTCTATAGCATTTTGGAATGTTTTATAAATAAAAAATCTTGCTTTTAACATTTTCAACAATCTGATATCCCAGGCAACTCGTGCCCTTTTGGTGAACATAACTACACACCTGTAAACTCGGTTGTGGCAAGTATTTCTGTCTATGAAGTTATATATTTCTAATGTTTTAAGTTCAATAAAATCACAAATACAATTTTTTAAGACCTTTAGCCTTTTAACATTTATTTAGTACACATTTCTATTCCTTTCACTCTGAACTCAGCACATTCCTCTGAGCTGTCTGAGATGCCCGAGAGGGTCACAGGTATTTAAAAAAAATACAAAATAAAACATAAAAAAGTTGTACTTTATAACAGTTTACTAAAAACATCTAGAATGCAACAAAGCTGAAACCTGTTTTATGTCTTAAAACTTCATGTTCTTGACCTTCCTTGCTCCGTTTGGAGCCATTGTGGTCACGTAATTTTACTACCAGATAGATCCATGTTTTAGGTTCAATTTTCATTTTTCTAAGCTTTAGTTACCTATAAAATAAGAATGCAATCAAAGTAAAATCATGCTGTTTAAAAGACTGAGAAAAATAAAATATATAAATTTTCAGGCTCAGTACTTTTAACTTAATAGATGCTTAACATACTTTTGTTCCTTTCCCCTTCCCTATAACAGGAATTGTAAACACACACACACACACACACATACCTCCTACGCCTTGACGCACACACCTCTCTTAATGTTATTCTTAACTGCTTTCAATTTATGCATACATTTGGTTTAAGAACACCTATTCTCCAATTATTTCTGACAGCTGCTTACATAAACTAAAATTGAAAAAAAAAATGCAGCAGAAATTTATCCAAAATGACTAAAGCTGTCAATAATAATAACCATTAACTTTGCCCTTAGTAATTGTCAGGCTAAGTGCTAAACACTTTATTACCTTAGTTTACTTAATTCTCACAATGGCTCTCTGAGTTAGACTTACTAAAATTAATTTACAAGAAAATTATTATAAAAAGACAACACAGAAGCTCAGAATTGTGAGGTAATTTTACAAAGGTCACTCAGCAATTTATAGAGCTGGAATCTGAACTAGGCTACTCCGTTCCCCAAATAGTGACATTTAATTATCTTGCTCTTTGCCCAAGTTCATATCGATATGTAAATTTAGGGGCCATTTTCCAGTCATTCTTTAAACCATTTGTTGGCTATGTTCTATGAATAATGCCCCAGAACTTTCTGTAATACCAACGAAATGCAAAGTAAATCTATTCTCTACATATTTTGATCATGTATCAAAACTATGGTTTAATAAAAGTCTCAATATTTCTTCTTAATCCTGTCACTTTCTCATATAGTTACAAAGATCATCTACCGTGAAATTCACGGAAAATTAGGGACTACTGGATGGTTTAAAAAGCAGCTTAGAAGAATTAGCCACCTACCAGCTGTGTAACCATACTGTATAAAAATTAAAAGGAGGAATCATAGATATGAATTTTAGACACATGAGATGACAATATCTTCTACAGCAATATTTTATTTACATTTTAAAAAGCTTTTACATATTATTTAGTTCTAAAAAAGTCTTTGAATAACTATGCAGAAACTTTCCTCTTTTAGAATTCTAACAATGATATATAGACAGATGAGAGAATGAAGTCTAAATCATCCCTTTTACAGATATGAAGACTGAGGTCCCTAGAAGTTAATTCACTTACTTGGTTCATAGAGCTAATGGTGAGGTGGGGATTAGTCACTGGAAAAAGTCAATATTTTTCCTCCACCATGAAGCCTGAGTCACCTTCATTGGATTATTGCCAGTTTTTTTTTTTTTTTACATACAGTAGATTGATAAGATTAATTTGTTTAAGAAACATTAGTGGACATAATTATTTATATACCAATGTATAATAATTATCTAAATAAACTAAAAAACAACAGATTTGAAAACCCTTTTGAGGCAACATTAACAAAAAGGGAAACATTGTGGACACTAATCAAACAAACTTGTTTTCAAATTTTGGTTTTTCCACTTCTGAGATGTAACCTCAAGCAAGTTACATTCAACTTATTTCAGGAATTTCTTCAAAAGAGTAGCTATTTCAGAATCAGAAAAAAAATACTATAACAAAATATTATCCTAAGATAATTCAATTATTTATCAATTATTAAGAAGCTATTTGTTTCTTGGTTTATAAATTTTGGGGTACACAGATAGAATATTAAAAAGAGCTGAGGATCCAACGATTTCTTATGCGGATCAGAGACAGTGAGGATCTATACTTTCTAACTCAGAGTTGGGGGCAGTGAGGTAATATTATTTCTTTTCCTACCCAGGGATGTTCAAGATGCCCACTTAAATTTCACTGTTTTATCAACAGCTCCTCAACAGCAAAGCAGTTTAGCCCTCCAAGAAATCCCTCCCCGCACTGCCAAACCATGGACTGCCAACTATACTAGGGTTAAATTAAAACTCATCCTTCTAAATCAAAATAGGATGAACAAGAAAACACACTATGTCCGTGGTACTGGTTTCCCTTTGTGCAATAAGCTGACCCCGAGTGATAAAATTATGTACTATGAATCTATGAATTCACTTAATTTCTCTCTTTACAGGAGTAACAACTGTGCTCACCATGACAACTTTGAGTATCAGTGCCAGAAATTCTCTCCCTAAGGTGGCTTATGCAACTGCTATGGATTGGTTTATTGCAGTGTGCTACGCCTTTGTGTTCTCAGCTCTGATCGAGTTTGCCACTGTAAACTATTTCACCAAGAGAGGTTATGCATGGGATGGCAAAAGTGTGGTTCCAGAAAAGGTAAACGCTTTAATACCCCCTGTGACATAGCCCTCATAATTTTAAAGTATTAGATGGAATGTTTGGACTTGGGGAAATGGATGAAGGCTGCAGACAAAGGTTAACAACTACTCTTTTTTCTTACGTCGTAAATAATTAAGTGCTATGATAATTTTGTTACTGCTAAGAAATGGCAGTTTGAGTGGCTAGATGTGCGGAGTAGAGGGAAGGAGATAAAGGAGCAACATAGAGGTAGACATTTCTATTCAAACATGCTTTCCTATGGTCTCTACTGATCTGAAAAGAGTTTTAACACACCCGACATTAGGAGCAAATCAACTTATAGACACCATTATAATTTTTATAGCTTGAAAATAATAGGCTTTTGGTTACTTTTTGAGCTTAATAACTTTGGTCATAAATATTATTACTATAATGCCTCAATTGAATTGAGTTTGCACAAGGCATTACCTCTTATTATCAGTGAAACGAAGGGCAAGAAACATTTTCTCTCTCCAAAACAGAGGTTTGCTTTAAGGATCATAACACAAAGAAATCGCAGAAAAGTTCTTCATTGTAGAAAATTATCAAATCAAGACTATCACTGTTCTCCTCAACTAGAACCTATTTGAGAGTGGATTTTAAAGCACAGCTGGGGAGGTTCTACTTCTGAGGTTTGAAGGAAAAATATGTCAAAATGCAAGTGACCATGGGAATATGAGAAGAAGGGCAAAGTCAGAGACACAGAGACTATAAGACACAGAGACATAATGGAGGAGGAATAACTCTACAGCAGCTTTCCCAAAATTCTGTTCCACAGAATGCTAGTCTCTTGTGTTAGTCCCTGAAAATACAGTTCTGTGGTCATATACATGTGACTAGTGCTGCACGCTGTATCACAGAACAGCAGTACGTTAAAGACCCTGAGAGGGTCTCCACAAAAACAAAAACAAAAACAAAAACTAAAAAACCTATGTTAACAGTGGTTTTCTCACAACTCCACGAATGTACTAGAAGAGAGAGCCTTTGTGGTAGAATTATCTATCATATCTATCATATCTAAAGTGTTACTGATTATAAGATATACCATTTATATGCATGAAAGAAAATACTCTGCCAAGTAAAAGCTCTTTTAGATTTACTCCTCATTCAAAGATTAATCAGTTGAACATGCCAATGATTTCCTACATAAGTAAAGGCAAAGAAGGTTCTATAGGATGCACTACTGCAGCCAACATATACCAGAATTAGGTCCTCCATTTTTTGGAAATGTTTATATGACAGAAATCCTAAGAAATGCTGTAGTCATCAATTATACATAGATAACACTGATAAGCAGCTAACATTGAACAAAAATGAAATCAGAATACCCTGAATAACTCTGCTTTATCATTCACTCACCTGAAACATGGAGAGAAGGGGTAAATATATACTTGGCTCAGTAATTTATTGCCACAAAGCAAAACATCCCAAAACTTAGTGACCTAAAATAACAACCAAACATTTGGGCTAGGAACAGGCTGGTGGTAATTCCATTAGTCTAACCTAGGCTCCCTCACGTGGATGGAGTTAACTTCTCCATGAGGGTGAGAAGATCCACAATGGCCTCTCTCATCTCACATGTCTGGAGCCTGATGCTGGCTGGGCCTCTCACTGCACATGATCTCTATCATTCTGTAGTCTGATTTATTGCTTCACTTGGCAATGACATGTTTCCAGAGGGTAAAGCTGAAGCTGCAAAGTCTCTTGAGGTTAGGCTCCTAAGTTGGGACAGTATCACTCTGCCAAAGTCACAAGTCCCTTCTAGATTCAACAGGTGGGGAAATGGAGTCCACTTCTTGATAGGAAAGCCTAGGAAATAGTGTCTGTATATTTTCCCAGTTTATCAAGATATAATTGACACACATCATTAGGTAAGTTTAAGGTGTACAAAGCGGTTGATTTGATACATTTATATACTGTAAATTGATTACCATCATAGCATTAGCTACCATCACCATCCTTTCTCAAAGTTACCATTTTTTGTGGTGAGAATATTTAAGATCTATTCTCAAAATAGTTGCTGGGGTGTGAAGTACAACATAGGGAATATAGTCAATAATACTATAATAATTATGTATGGTGCCAGGTGGGTACTAGACTTATTTGGGAGATCAGTCCATAAATTATATAAATGTCTAACCACTATGCTGTGCACCTGAAACTAATATAAAATAATGTCAAATATCAACTATAATTGAAAAATTAAAACAATTTAAATCCATTCTCCTAATGGATTAAATTTAATCCTAACAGATTAAAACAACTAAAATCATTCTCCTAATGACATTCAAGTATATGATAAAGTATTATTAGCTCTAACCACCATCCTGCACATTGTATCCCTCACAGTGTTAATCTTAAATTGTTAATCAAATTGCTAATCATGGTGTCTGCATTTTTTAATCTGTCCCAACAATAGTCAAAGATTACCTTTCTTAGATTTTTAAACAAAACACAGATATCGGTTCCAAAATTAAAGTCACTTTGCTCAGCAACTTATAAACTTGCTTCTCACGGTTTATTAAACAAAATGCTTTTACTCTTTCATCCTACAGCCAAAGAAAGTGAAGGATCCTCTTATTAAGAAAAATAACACTTACGCTCCGACAGCAACCAGCTATACCCCTAATTTGGCCAGGGGTGACCCCGGCTTAGCCACCATTGCTAAAAGTGCAACCATAGAACCAAAGGAAGTCAAGCCAGAAACAAAACCACCAGAACCCAAGAAAACCTTTAACAGTGTCAGCAAAATTGACCGGCTCTCAAGAATAGCCTTCCCGCTGCTATTTGGAATCTTTAACTTGGTCTACTGGGCTACATATTTAAACAGAGAGCCTCAGCTAAAAGCCCCCACCCCACATCAATAGATCTTTTTATTCGCATTCTGTTGTTCAGTCCTCTGCACTGGGAATTGCTTTCTGTTCTCAATGCAGTAATTCCCATCTGCTTTATTGCCTCTGTCTTAAAGAATTTGAAGGTTTCCTTATTTCCATAATTCATATAAGAACAACAGACCCCTGAATGGCAGTCCAGAGCAGAGCAGGGTATACAGCTGAAAAAGAGGATTCTGAGAGAGAACAAGCAAGAGAGCAAAATTACAACAGAAGGAGACAGAACAAAGGAGAGGGAGAACGGGAAAGTAGGTCTGAAGATATGAGGAAAAGTATAAGAAAAATAAAACTTAACTATAATTCCAGGTCATTTGTAGATATATATTTCCAAGTAATCTAAAAAAAAGAAGATATACTGTATATGTCAAAGATATTTTTATGTGAAGGTGTTTAAAGAATTATAAATGTTTAACGAAGAAAAATTTTAAAGAATCGATGTCTTCATTGCACAAAGTACAGTGTGAATACATTTTTGTTTTTTTTTAAACTGATGTATAACTTCAACATTTTGTTCCCAAAGCTAAAGATTACTATCCTTTTTCCTTTTAAAAATGCCTAATGTGTTATTTTGTTGCTAAATGCTATTTTAAAATTCATGGAAATTGCACAGCCAAAGGAGCAGTTCCTCACTGTACAGCACATTTAATCCAATGGACAGAAATGCTTTAAATAGGTTATTTCACTATCATCTGAGCTTTTATCACTAGACTTGATGAAGAGTCACTTTAACAGAGATATACTCAATAAAAACTTTAAAAAAAAACATAAAAAATAAATCATTTTAAAAAGATTCCCTTTCCTACTCTATTTCCAGACAGCACGTGTCCAATTATCACTTGATTATCATTATGAAGCTGTTTTTAGACGGGCAAAAATATTTTGCAAGCTCTAGAATTGTTGAATGTATTATTTTATATAACAGTCCATTAAAAGCTCTAGATTGAAATTTATGACTATTAAAAATAGAATATATAAATTATATATGTAAATATACAGCATGAGATTGTACATTTTTTACTTTTTTTTAAAGTTGTGTCTTTAAAATATTGTGTAAGACTCACCGTTCTTAGCTGTTAGAATGTTGTTAAGTGCTACAGAAATACCTATAGAGCCTGCATTTAAGACCAGAACAGCTTGTAAGAATCAGATGAAACTTAAATTATATGGGTATGAAGTCCCATTTAAGTAGAGAAAGCTTATAATTTCAAATTGTCATCCAATGAACAGTAGTAAATCAGTTGCTATCTGCTCAAGTCATGCCACATTTCCCTACTTTAGGCTCTTCTAATATAGAAAGAAAATGGAAAAGCATTACTGGGAGCTGGAAAATCAACTGTATATTATTGCTATACAGTATTTTTGCTTATACCAACTATTTCAATAAGTGTTGTACCATATGTAGCATTAAATATAAAAATACAAGAAAGAATGTACAGGAAATAGCTTTTATTGAGTAATACTACTAGATTTCATTTATATAGTAGCAATATATTTGTAGGTATACTATGTAAGGGCTTTAACTACAAGAGGTCCATTAATACTCCCTATGAAAATTCTAGTCTGTTTCATTATTTCCCAGATGTTTTAGAAATAAATATTTATGCAGAAGGTATTTTTGAAGTCTCCTTTTGTTTAATAGAGTTTCGGAGATATTTAAAATTAGTGACTAGAGTCCATAGGTCATGGTCTAAACACATTTAGAATACAATGATAAACCTGTCAACATAATTGCTAAATAAGACAGTTGGGATCCATACCCAAGCTTGGAGCAATGTTTTTCTCAAAAAGCTGCTATCCAATGATGCAGGAAAATACACTGTTTTCCTAAACAAACTGGTTTTCTTTTTAAATGTGCTTTATTGTTTGATTTGGTCCTGCCTAAATTTGATGAGCTAGGCCAATAAAGGCTGAACCAAGGATGTTTCATCCTCTGGTATCTTATGTAGATATCATGTATAGAAAATAAACTATGGCTCTAACTTCTGTGTTGCTGTTTATCTTGTTATTTTTTGGCGTTAACTTCATGTGTTTATTAAGAGCATTTTATCTTCCAGACTCCTCATGGCTAACATTTGGTCTGTATTTTGCTCATTAGATGTGTATATTTCTTATTAGTCTGCTTTCTGCTAAGCAATGACTGCATTTCTATCATTTCTTTGTTAGTATATGTGGATAGTATTCTATTGTATAAATTGATTGCACAATTTATCAAAGACAAATTATTCTATGTAGCTTTTCTACAGTGCTTTGCTAAACCATGTAATACTAGTTAAGTCTTCCTTGAAATACACTCTTATAGAGGACAGTTCCTGTTTACTCCCAGGAATATTTTTTAAAAGATGACACTGAATGTTTTTTGCACCTTAGTGCAGTGAAGTGGCAATAAAACCTAACATGAATTGAGGTTGTTTATGGCAGATGCATGTATTGCTTTACAGAGTTTAGCAAAAGCTCTTAATTTTATGTCATAATGTATTCTACTACAATAATAAAGCTAAAATTATTCAATAACAAGATGGACTACTTGACTCTCTTTTCATATTATCAATAGGACTTGCAACACCCTATTTTAAAACATATTCAGGTAGGAGCACCTAAAAGTGCCAAGCATTAGCAGGAATCTAGACTACTAAGAAGAGTTTTGAAGATGTATCAATAGTATGATCCTAAACTATCATTTTAAATGAATCACTTTAAAAAAATTACTAAATATCAAAATTTATAAAACATAAACAGGTTGGAATCAAAATGCTGAAATGAGAGTAGAGTTTGTTCATATCTACTGTTAATGCAGCAAACTTGTTTTCAGATGTACTCTAGAGACTCTGGTTTAATTGTTTTGAGGGGTGAAGTCTGAACATTGCAGTTTTATTTAAAAAGTTCCACTGGAGCTACTGCATTCCTTAATGTGTCTATAACCACAAAGTCATATTCAAGTACAAAATCTTATAATTACTTGAAGGGCAACAAAAAAATCATTTCAATGATAGGCATAAAACTATGTCTGGTTTCTACAGACAAGACCATGTGAGGCAAAATCTTTCTGTGTCACTGGTGGCCGGGACTTAGCAAAATTAATAATTTTCAAGTCCTCTATCTTGACTTATTCAATCCAAATAAAACTGACCATGTAAACTAGCTAAACCATCACATTCATTGACTTCTTGGCTCTCATAACAAATGTAGTGAATGATGATTTTTTTTGGCTGTCAAGCAACATCCATGTCAAGGCTCACCTTAATAATTACCTAAGAAATCAAAATAAGGATGGACTTAGAATTATTGTTGACCGTTTGTTTGAATTTCATTATACCTGTTTGTGAAGACCTTCTGTAGGAGTTTCCCAAAATTTATCCACCTCTTGTGACCAACAAGAACAATTATCTGACTTGATTACATTATAGCCACAATTTGGTCAAATAAGTTAACTCCAAATGTTAATTTAGTTTAATTAAACTAAATTCTACTAACATTTGCTGAATCTCTACCCTGTGTTAAGTATTGTGCTAGATGATAGGAGTGTAGAGATAAATATTTCATGGCCTTTTTCCTTAAGGAAATCACAGTTCTGATGGGAACAAAAGACAGAATCAGGCAAAGATAATATAAATATTGTGATAAAAGTATAGGGTACTAAGAGACACATAGTAAGGGTAACTTGCCACTCTTTGTAAGGTTAGATAATTGAAATCCATAGGAATTAATAATGTTGAAAATGGAAATGTAAGAGAAACCGAAGTGGCCTTGAACCACAAGTCAGTGGACTTGGGATATAATTCCAGCCTATGAATTTTGCTAGCCATTTTGCCACTGAATAACATTTGAAACCCTCAGAATTCTTCCGCTATTATAGTAGGTACTGCGATTACAGAGATAAAGACAATAGTATGGCCCTGGAAAGTTCATGATTTATTTCATAGAGAATCCAAGTAAACTTAAAATTACAACACTTTACGCAAGATATACAACTACCGACAAATGTGCAAGGTATAGGGAGTTTATACTTGGGAAGTGGTACAAGGGAAGTTTTCACGTGAAAGTGTTAGCTGAGCTAGGTTTTAAAGGATGATTCAACATTTATCAGGCACTTTAGTGTTCAGAGATGGCCGATCATGATAAGGGACACATCTTTCATTCAAATATAATAAAACATTAAAACTTAACTCAGAGAGTCACAAAGTCCATTGCCAGGAAACTAACATATGTGTGAACTAGGCCCAACATGACACTGAAAGAAGCACTGGGGACTGTGGAAAACAGTACGTACACCATCTCCTTAGCTTCAGTGATAGCTATGTGGTGCTCTGTAGGAAAAGAAGCTGTATATTGCTATATATTCTAATGTTACAAAAAAAAAAAAAAAAGATGTTGAAATCATTTTTAATTCTAATTTTGAAACTACACTGTTTGTCAAACATAATACATAAGCCAGCTGAATCTGGCTAATTCAACTGATTAGTGATCTCTGTTTTCAGAATGTCTACACAGATTCATACATTCATTTATTACTACTTGAGCAGCTACTGGATGTTTGGTGTTAGGATTATTTCACAGAGAAAGGGAAGGTGAGCCTCCTCATTGTTAGTTAGCAAACTTCAAAACTATTTGAAAAAATGCTGATTATCTATATTTTCAAAAGTCACATTATTTTTCAATAAAACATTTAGAGTCTAAAGAGAGGTCAAAGTTTCTATGGGGTTGTAAAATATTAAGATCCTTTTTGTTTTGGGTTTATAATTTGTCTTTAACTATAACATGTGGCACATGTTATTATAGAAAGAATGATTTCCTCATTAGTCCATCAAAGTATAATTGTGCATATTATTTTTGATTTTTACCATAAACAGTATAGTTATAAAGAAAGAAATTCATATAAGTCTGCTGATTTGCCTAAAACACTGAAAGTCATGTTGCCAGATTTTTCAAAAAAAAAGTACTTCATTGTGAAGCTGATATTTTCAAAACTCATCTTTTAAAAAATTATACTGGATCTTCTTGAATGATCTGTTTTGTTTGAAAAAATTAATAACCTTAAAAAATATATCATACAACATAAAAAGAATAGCCATTTCACATCAAAAGGAAAAGTCACCCTACTAAGGAAAAGTCATCCTAAATAGGACAGAGATGATGAGAACACTTTGGTTTTCTCTGATATTCTATGGTATATTTGATATTCTGCCATGGTGGCAGAATGAACATGGCTGCTGGAGTCAGAGATCACTGTATATATTCACTTGGTCCATTTAGCAGTTCCCTATGAACCTCATTTTCTCAGGAAAAGGGAAAAATAATAATTAATGTGGACTTTCTAGAATGACAGAGTAAGAACCTGAGTAAATCCACTTCCCAAAAGCAATGATAAAACTTGACAGGTTTTCTAAAACAATAATTTCAGGATTATAGAAATCAACCAAAACCATAAAATAAACAGTGTTTATTCAATGAAACACTACTAAAACTTTTATAAGAAATGTAATGTTTTAACCTGGAGTTGCACTCTTGACCTCTTCAGCTCCATTTTTGCAATAATGCTACTAGTAAAGGATAAACTGCATAAACAAACATCTTCACCACTTGGGGCTTTTCATTTGGGGCAAAGCATGCAACAGTTTCGTCATCCATGACAACATAAGCCATCCTGTAGGCAAATGAATAGAAAGGCCAATACTGAAGATAACTAGGAGTTAACAATTCTGATGAGGGCAAACAAAGAGTTGTAGAAGAGTCAGACAGAAATTTAACAGGAAGATTAGGAAAACAAGACACCCATAGTGGGCTCACTTCAAAGCACTACAGTAGTCTCCCCTTATCCACAGTTTCCCTTTCTGCAGTTCCAGTTACCCACAGTCAACCGAAGTCTGAAAATAGTAAATGGAAAATTCCAGAAATAAAGTCATAAGTTTTAAATTGTGCACCACTCTGAGTAGTGTGATGAAATCTCATGTTGTCCTGCTCTGACCTGCCTGTGATGTGAGTCATCTGTTTCTCTAGTGTATCCACACTATATACACTCCCCACCTGTTAGTCACTTAGTAGCCCTTCTGGTAATCAGATTGGTTGTCTAAGTATCTCAGTGCTTGTGTTCAAGTCACTCTTATTTTACTTCGCAGTGGCCCAAAAGCAAAGAGTAGTGATGCTGGCAATTTGGATATGCCAAAGAAAAGCTGTAAAGTGTTTCATTTAAGTGAAAAGGTGAAAGTTCTTGACTTAACAAGGAAAGAGAAAAAAAAATATGCTGAATTTAAGATCTACAGTAAGAAATGAATTTTTGTTCATATTATTTTGAAAGAAAAAGAAATTTATGCCAGATTGCTGAGACCAAATTCACATAATTTTTATTATAGCATATTGTTATAATTGTTCTATTAATAATAATCTCTTCTAAGAGATTAATATTCTAAATTAATCTCTTACTGTGCCTAATTTATAAATTAAATTTTATCATGTGTGTATATAGGAAAAACTCTGTGTGTGTGTGTGTGTGTGTGTGTGTGTGTGTGTGTGTGTGTGTACATATATCTATATATATATAGTTGAATACTATCTGCAGTTTCAGGAATCCACTGGGGGTCTTGGAATATCCCCCATGGATAAGGGCTAATTACTGTATAATAACTGCTCAAAAAGTGAAATAAGCTATGTTCAATAAAAAAAAAAAATGACAATGATACATTAGAGAATCTCAATAAAGATATAAAAATTATTTTAAAAGTACATCTAAAGAAAACATCTGGACTTGGAAATAAGAATAACTGAAGTGATAAAGTTGCTAGAGGAGCTCGAAAGCAGATTTGAGATGTTATTTTATTATTTGCATGTGGTAGTGACATTACCACAGCTTATGTTTATTGATTCATTGGTCTTATTTCAGAAACTAAAATAACAATACATGGGAGTGAGGAAGCAGGGAAGACTGAGGATTTAAACAATACAATACGACTTGGCTAATGACAAAGAATTCAAAGTTAAACAGAATAAATCTTGGAGATTTTATTTCATTCAGTATAAAACCAGTAACTACAGTTAATTCCACCTACAAATGGAAAAGTAACTACAAGTGAAATAAAGAAATAAAATTCAAGGAACTTGTTAAAAGTTTTTTTCTTACATAATGAAACTCAAATATTTTTTAAAATAAAATTGCTTTGTCCTTTAAAGAGGTAAGTCAATTTCAGACATTATTCATGAGACTATCCTCTCCTCTCTGCATTACAGAACAGCTATTCAGAGGTCAAGCAGTAACATTTGCTCCTGCTGTTCATAGCTATCTCTACTTTGCCCATTAGCTCTAGTTTTCAACTAGAACAGGGAAATGTCTATGGATATTATCATTACTATAAATTTTTATAATTCTGTAAGATGAAGAATAATTTATGCTCAGAAGGATCTAGTTTTAGAGGGTGGCCTATGTACGTACAATAATGAAACACTGCCTAGATGTTCATAACAATGAAGGTTGTATAACCACATTGTTAAATATAATTTGGATTTCTGGCATCACAATTACCTCAGGGTGAGGGGTGCAACAGGTTATCATCAAAATACTGCTGAGCACTTATCTTTACAAAGTTATTCAAGAACTAAAAGGTTAAAAGTTTTTAATTATTTTAATTAATATTAATAATCCTCTACAGTCTTCTTTCTGCACATGTGAGAACTGAATCTACATATTCAGAGGTCACTGTAAACAGTTCAGCTTTTTCCCTTCATGGACACTCCAAAAATTGAAAGAAACAAATAATATACCAAAATCGTTTTCAAATTTAAGCCTTAAGTACAACTCATCGAAGAAGTATTATCAGAAACATTTTTGATTCCACAATTTTTTTCTTGAGTTACCAATTATTCAATAGCAAGATTAATGTGATAGGGGACCCAAAGAAAAGGGACTTTGTCTCCTCAACCAATTTTGGCCAGTGCCCCAGGAAGAAGTTAAATCTTGATGTTCAATTATATCTGAATATTCCATGAATCCTAAATAAAACTTTCCACAGGAAACTAAACCATTGTGATATAATAGGAATAATTACTAATTAATAATTCTTGGTAATATATTGCTTAGTGTCAGAGATTACACTATATAATTTTCATATATTAACTCATTTAATTCTCATACTTACATGAGACTTAACAATCTGCAATGCTTGTTTCAAATACTTATTAAAAACTATCTTTTTTTCTGTCCGTCCTGCCCTCTGTTCTAGTAAATTGATCCTTCATGAGGAAAATGGGCCAGTAGTTTTACTGATGAGTATTAATATTTATATTCTAACGAGTGTAGTTTAAGTAATTTTTTTCATGTTAAGGATATTGCTAATATTGTAACTCTTACTTTTGACAGAATGCACAAAAGAATCATAAACCTCAATATGACATGACAAGGATATACTATTCAAATAAATGACCCCAGAAGAGCCTGGAAGGCATGAGAAGACCTGGGTTCTGACTGGAAACCCTTCTATGTGCTTTCAATGGATAGAGGCATGGATTTGGTAATATCCTAATGCCATCTATTAGAAATTATTGCTTATTGATATATCACATTATTTTTTAAGCCAACGAAATAACTTCCAAATATACATGATTGATAAATGTACGTGGGGCCACTAAGTATACATATATACACTAAGTATACATATATACATACATGTATATATGTATATATAGATATATACATATATGTACATATACATACAAGTATATATACATACATATATATACATGTTTTTATATATATATATATATATATGTGTGTGTGTGTGTGTGTGTGTGTGTGTTTTATTGAGATATGAAAATCTGGCAACACTGGACCAGCATCCTGCAAGGCAACAAACAGTGAACTGAAAGTTAAGTGGCTACTTATTGCCTCTTCCAGTTTGGGAACGAACCTTCCAGTTCTTTATGTCACCACCCTCTACTGTGCTGTCCCCATCACCCAGAACACAAGTCTGGCTTCATAAGTGATATTAGCTCTCCGAACTCTGTAGGCATTTGGAGGCTGCTAATCTAAAGCATTGTGCCCGTCTAAATGGGAACTGGCTGTTAGGCTTTTGTTGCAGAGCCTTCTTCATATATCTCGGTATTTAACACACTCTCTCTCTCTCTCTCTCCATTTGGGAAAATAATAACTTTATATGTATGTATATATTATATAGTATGTGAGTCTGTTTGTAGCTCTCCCTCTCCTTCCGATACACAGATAAAGAGATGCACACACGTAGTTATTATCTTCCAAAATATTTTCTCCTGTTTACAGAATCTGGTAAAGAGAGGGTAAACAACATAACAAGGATGATGACCACATTTTTTTGGTCTAAAATTCTAACATGCCCATAACTGAGCTTGATTCTAAATGAACCTTCAGGAGAGCTAATGACTTCTTGTGGCGCCGATGACACCTGCATTTTTTTAAAATAAAGGGCAAATTCTCTATATTGGTATCCCTGACTTTCAGGTACTTGTTTGCTTTTGTTGTTGCCTAAGGTTATTGGGACAAAGCAGAAACGACAGATTGTCTGGAGATCATAAGGCTGCTAGCAGCCCGCAGCAGTCCAGGCAGCACCAGGGAGCAACCTTCCACAGGCTTCCAGGCTCTGTGCTCTTTAATCAGGACTGCTAACTGATGCAGGTGGCCATGTTGATTAGGGCATCCTAATGTAATACAGGAGAAATAAGTGAACATTCCCTTTCCACCTGTTCCATTTGGCTCATATTCATTCAATACAAATGTCTTCAGGAGCAAAGAGGACCTGCTTTTAAGGTCAGGCCAAATATTCTTTTTTTTTTTTTCCTGCCATAAAAATAAAAAGTAAATATAAACCTAAGAAGAAAATAAAACAAAACAACAGCGATGACAAAAAAGTAAGAGAAGAAAAGAGAAGAAATAGCCACAAGGCCAAAGATTTCTACCGTTATTACAGACAGAATGTGTGGTTTTCAACTTTCTGTCCCCTGGAGAGGGCTGTCTTCTGCACAGGCTTGGTCAAGTCCCTGAACCTAAACATCCTCTTTGTGAATATTTGCCTTAGGGGGTACACCTCAACCACCTCAAAGTCTTCTCCAACCTCTATAGAATAACTTTTGTTTAAGATCAATTTCTAATTCTTACTTCCTCCCATTAAACTGAAGGTTTGTCTTATTCTCTTTATTCTCTTCATGAGCAGCCCAGCCTTCATTTGCCTTGCCCAGCACCCACAGCCTAAAGCCTTATCTGCCCTCTCCCACACCCATCCTTGGATCCTGAGATTCTTACTGGCCAAGTAACTCACCATGGAGGTATCCAAAAGTAAAATCAGCATTAACGTAAAGGCAAAGCTTGATTGACTCTTGTAAAGACTGTGCTCTTAACCTCAACAGACTTTCCCTAAAAACACAAGAAAAAGGGTGACGAGAAGGGACAAAATGCACTGAGTTCAGATGTGAGTATCAGTTTGAGCTCAGGAAATAAGAGAAGAATGCTCCTTCAGCTACCCCAAATGGACAGGTAAAGTTTGAATAAACAGGCTGGAAGTAAAGAGCATCATGAGCGTGAGAACACAAGAACAAAGGTGCCAATTTAAAAACTAGGGCATACTGTTAGAATGATGAGAAAGTGGGCTGTTTAGGCTATTTTATTTTTAAATGCGAGAACAATAGTAGAAGTTTACATTGTAAGATCATGTTCTTAAATCATGTGTCTTAATGTCTGCATTACTTCCATTCATGAGGAGATTTGACCAAGTACAGTGATTATGAATACGGATTCTACGTTAGAGAAAACAAAATTCAAATTTCCTCAGGCACTATCTACGAAAACAAGAGTAAATCTCATATCCTCTCTAGGTCTTATTTTCTTGATTTAGAGTCGAAATAATATTATTTAGCTTCCATACTGACTGGAAAAAGTGAATGAGGTAATGCATAGAAAAACTAAGTACAATGCCTAGCACACAGAAATATTCAAGAATTATATTTTATTATTATTACTCATTCAATCATGCAATACTCTGTTTGGAGTATCCATTAGGTTCTTTTTGCTGTGCTGGGCACTGGGGATAGAAGTAGAATAAAACTGAGTCCCTATTCTCATTTCATTATTCACTGATGAGAGTGGAAAGTTAACTAACAGTTTCAATACTATGTCATATATGATATGATTGAAGTACAAAGGCCCTGGGTCTGCCACAGTGGAGTGAGCAGCCCCAGGAACTAGGGGGTTGAGAAGCTTACTCGATTCATGCCTGGAAGGTCAAGTAGTTTCCAAGATATAGAATTAATGAGCTGACAAAACTGAAGAAGGACCTCCTGCGCAGAAGGAAGAGCAGGCACAAAAGTGTCACAAATAATTGAGAGTGCACAGCCAAACAGTGCTCCTGGAGCACACTCCTGTTCAGCCAGGAGTCGGGGGGGCTAGAGGCTTTTCCAAGGATCTGGCTTTTGTTCAGCACTGATTTGAGTGGGGATGGTGGAGGATGTTACCTTATGCATGAAAATCACAAGGTGAAAGAGGAGGGAGGTGCATGTTTTCTGCAGTCTGTAATAATGGTTAAAGGCCTGAATTTTGGAGACACAGAGGTTTTGTATTTTTATACCTGGTTCATACCTATGTGATTCTGGACAAGTTAACTGCTGCAAACCTCATTTTCCTTATCCATAAAATGGGGCCATTTTTCTTATAGCGTTACTATGGTGATTAAGATAATGCGAATGAGCAATTAGCTCAGTGTCTGGCCTATGAAAAGGACTGTATTTGCTAGTTCCGCTTATCACTGATTATTTTATTAATGATAATAACTTTGGCTTCAGAGTGTGGGCAGATTCCCTAAGGCACACCTGTTGCTATTACCACCTGTACTTATGTAAATAAAATGTAATAATCCATAAAATTTATACTGAGGAAAGGAAAACTTAACCTTGAAAATGGAACACAATTACAAAAGAGATTAGAGAAAACCTTGCTTAAAATATCACACATAATTTGGTCTCTCTTCCATATTTCCGCCTTCTTCAGACTTCCTTCCATCCCCGTTGTCCTCTCTAATTTCCTCCATGGTCCACAATTTTCTAGACTGTCTTCATCCCTGAACAGTTTGAAGTAGAGGAAAAGTTTTGTAAAAAAGTCACCACAGCATGGGTAACCTTTTAGATGTGGTCCAATTCTATTAAACATAATTGATTTTACAAAGGCTCAAAAACTGACAAAGATTTTTCAAGGAAATTGGAAGTTGAGTCACTTAAATGTTATGCTTAAACTAAAATTTCACAATGGAAATATAGGCTAGCACTTATCAATTTATTACTATGTGCCAAGTATTGGCTAATAACTATATATACAGTATGTTATAATCTAATTAATTATTAACTATATGTAATTTATTTAAAAATGGAGGAGCTAAAGGAAATTAGGCAAGTTTTCACACCTAAAAAGTGACTTTTATTCATTCGGAGTCTTTGATTTTAAGAAAATTTAAATTTAATTATATAACCTGAAAACTCTAGACCAGAAAATAGAAAAAATAATATTCTTACTGATCAGTTGGTGGACATTCTGGGTAATCCCTCTTATCCTATGCAGTCCCTGACTTACAAATCTATAAAGTGAATAGATATGTCTGAGACAT
Source organism: Pteropus medius (assembly GCF_902729225.1). NCBI lineage: Eukaryota > Metazoa > Chordata > Mammalia > Chiroptera > Pteropodidae > Pteropus > Pteropus medius. The sequence continues at coordinate 3,480,391 of NW_024340699.1, forward strand.
CTTAACAATTTTAGGTTTCTCTAATTTTATATGAGCCCTCAATAGATTTCTCAGTCTAGTTGACATTTGACACATCTTCCGGGGAAATGCCCAGAATTATTTAATTCAAAAAGGCAACTAGAGGGTAGTGGATTATATCAGCCTACGAATGAAAAATACCTATCACTCCTGTTAACACTCTCTCATTCCTCTTCCAAGGCACATGTTGCTAATTAATCACCATATTTATTTATGCCAAGACTGGAGGAGGCCTCATTATCCCACCAAAAACAAAAATTGACATGTGGGATAAAACTTATTTGTCAACACACTGACATAGTGATGGAATGCTACCCTAGAAAAAAGCTGTAGATTTCACAACAAAGTTTGGAATGCTGGGGCCAAAATGTATTCCTCATTTTTTGCAGTTCCTTGGATCCTTTCTGTCTTCATGGACCAAATCAAACTCCATGTCCTTCCTGCAGTCTTTTTTTTTTTTAAGTAGCCAGAAGATTTATTGCCTGGACCTCATATGATTATATTCAATTTGGAGCATGATTATACAATGTCTTGAAGAACTGAGTTTTTTCTACTGTTCATTCATTCACTCATCATTCAACAAATATTTGCTATTTTTTAATGTACTATGCACTGAGCTAGGCGCCATGAATACAATATGAATATGACAGACAGACTCTACACTTAACAAAACTTCCTCTTTCACAGCAGATAAGCAACAATTGAAAAGTGTGATAAATGGATTACAGGAGCAAAGAGTAGAAGCATCTGGGATATAAAGTAAGTCCTCCTGGAGAAAATGTAAGTTGTATTCTACAGGGTAGTAGAAATTAGAGAAGTAAGAGGAATGGAGTTTCCAGGAAAACAGGGAATGAGGAGCAAATATCTAGAGGCAGATGAGAAACAACTGGGACATACTGTGAGAACAATGAGAAAAATGGGCTGGTGAACTAATGAAGAACAGAGAATTAAGCCTCATATGCAAAGTGACAGAATTTTAAGAGACGAGTTTGAAGATCTATGAAGGGGGTCATTAATAAATGTCTTAAAAAGCAATAAACATCAACTATGGACAACTTTTTAGAAAATGAAGGAACTTATTGAATCAATTAAATCACATAACTGATGGAGAAGCTATGTAGCCAGATCAAAAGAAACATAGGAAGTAAGAGATTTCTAGGGAACTCAGCAGCAGAAATGCTTGGCATTTTCTTGAGAGCAGGGTCATTGCATTAACTCAGCTCCAACCGCCTTAGGTCTTTTCTGTCACTATACTCTAGATTCAATTCTTGGAAGAGCTTGATTAGTCTGGCTTGGGTTATGTAGTCACTCTTGGACACTGGGGCTGACATTTCCAACAGAACACACTATGAAATGGGAGGAGTAGTTTCCCCCAAAACAAATATGTATGGGGGTGCTATGTTGGTAAAAGGAACTATAAGGAATAAAGAGCAACAAACTCAAGAGATGCTTACTATATCTTGATGAGAAATTTGAATGCTAAACTGAGGACAATGGAGTCACACTGAACAGGTAATAAAGGAGAATGACATGAGCAGGTCTGTTCCCAGGGAAAAGCACAAGGAAGAATGAGTTAGGGGTGGACTATCCTGGAGCTGGCAGGAATACAGGTACGAGATGATGCATAGAGATTTGAACAAAGAAAGTAGCAGGAGTGACACAGAAGAAAATTGGTTCAAGAGTTATTAATTCTATAGAATGAAAAAAAGCAAGGAAATATCATATCTTTATCTATAGGGAATATTTATACTATATCATAGCAGTTAGCATACTTCCAGGAACAAAGCACAAGCTCACCAAATAACTTTATAACTAAATGCAGAACTCTCTGGCTTAGAATGTGTTTAGTAAATACTTACATTTATATATATTGTATACATTACAATATCTCAAATATTTCAACTTGTTCATTTTTCATATCGTTTATAATAATTACTTTAATCCTACAATCTTATAGTTTTTGGTTCCTAATTATGAGTAAATACACATTTGTTCACAGGGGAAATGCATTCATTTCATTTGAAAGAGTATTTTCATCTGAGAAGAAAAAGAAACATATAGAAAAATGTAGTGTTTCAAACTTGCAGGCACTGGTTAAAATGCAAGAAGGTAGAAAATCTTAGTAACTGGACATGTAAGAGTAATTGTGATAAATGACCTGAAACTTTAGGTTTGTTAATGATGGAGGTTTTTGCAAAGCTCAAACTTCAAGTTCTCTCTTTTCCACAACTGTAACAAACATAACAATGCTCTTTACCCATTTTTGAGAAAATAAAAACAATTTTCTCTGCACATGGAATTAGACAGCAATTAATTGCAAGATGTAGATGTTAAAAAGTTTTGATAGACCTTAAATTAATTAAATTTACTTGTTAAATTAGAATAATGACAGCCAAAATTTCAGGTAATTTCATGTTTCTGGAACAGAGAGAGATGGGCAAGGGAAAAAGAAAATCACCAAATTTCTAAAGCAAAATAAAAAAGAAAATATTCTAGAGAGAAGGTTGCTATGCATATTAATCCAAGTAGGGATTTGGGAGTTACTGATGAAAATCTATAGTCATCACATTATGCATCACTGTCACAAAAAAAGAAAAATGAGAAAGTAGAGCCAGGGCTCAAGAGAATTAAAATTGAAATATAAATTAAATGTAATCATGCCATGTATTACCACCTCTGGTCCTGCACAGCTCAAAAACTCGTTTTAGTATAAACACAGTGCAGTGCTGTTCCATCTGTAACAAGCTGACCTCAAAGGGTGTAAAATGATCTATTTTCATAACTGAAACTTAACTCTTGATTAAGGAAATATGATTATAAGGGCAGTTTGGGCGAGTGTTGTAATTCAAATGAACTCATCAAATTTGAAAAACAAAAACTGATCAATCTTCCAGTAAATCTGTCCTTTTCCTCTCTTTGTTTCTCATCTCCTTTCCTCTTCTCTCTTGCTTTTTTTGTTTTTATTATTGAGACATAAGTGATATAATATTGTGCAGGTTTAAGGTATACAATAGTTGATTTGATACATTTATATATTGTGATATGACTACCACTGTAGTTAACACCTCTATTATGTCACATAATTATAATTTCTCTTTTGTGGTGAGAACATTTAAGTTCTAGTCTCAGCTACTTTGAAAGATATAATTCAATATTATCAACTAAAATCACTACAGTGTGCACTAAATCTCTAGTAGAATTTATTCATCTTGTTGCAAGTTATTACCCTTCCATCAACATCTCCTCAATTTCTCCACTCTTCGGCCCCAGATAACCATCATTTTACTCTCTGCTCTCAGTCAATGTACTGCATATTGCAGTTAAAAAAATCTTAAAATCTAAGAAAAAGAAGATGTCAGCATAAATATTAGAAGACATGAAACTATTATCTTCAAAATGCTTTAAATATACCAATACCCCGTGAAAAGATGCTCAACATCACTCATCAGGGAAATGCAAGTCAAAACCACAAAGAGATATCACCTCATGCTTATCATTAAAACTATTACCAAAAAGACAAAAAATAATGTTGCAAGGATGTGGAGAAAAGGGAACCATCGTACACTGTTGGTAGGAATGTAAAATGGTATATCCACAACGGAAAAGATCATGGAAATTCCTCAAAAACTTAAAACAGAATTAACATATAATCCAGCAATTCTACTTCTGGGTATTTACTAGGATTTAGAAAAACATACTAATACACTATAACCAAATTTGCAAAAATTAAAACATCTGAGGATACCAACCGTGCACAATGATGTGGAGAATCATGAACTCTCACATGGAACTTGTGGGATTATTAACTAATACAACAGCTGTAGGAAATAACTGGTAGATTTTGGATGTGCTCTCCCCAGTAAGCTATGTCCTGCAGTCCCCAATCTTTTTGGCACCAGGAATTTTTCTATGAGAATCTAATGCCTGATGATCTGATGTGGAGCTGAGGCGGAGATGCTAGCACCGGGGAGCTGCTGCAAATACAGATGAAGCTTCACTCGCTTGCCTGCCGCTCACCTCTTGCTGTGTGGCCCAGTTCCTAACAAGCCACAGACCTGTACTGGTCTGCAGCCCGGGAGTAGGGGACCCCTGAATCACATGCATTCAGATAGCCTGGTTTAAATCCTTCTCACTCAATTATCGTCAACTCTTGACTTGATTATCAGGATAATGATTAGGTTAGTTCATAAAAATGTTATGAACATTAAATCGGGTAATATATGTAATATATGTAAAGTCTTAGAACAATACCTGGTGACAGAGGGAATTTTAATTCTTTCGATATTTATTTATTTTTTTCTTTGAAATACATTTGAAGCAAATTGCATAATGTTAAATCTTGTAAAGCATATGTTGAGTCGTGGGTATTTATATTTTTCATTTGAATGGTTTAATTATATAATAAAGTTTTATCTTAAAAATCATAATTCATGATATCGTGTCTTTATAAAAAGTAAGAAAACAAAGGGTAGGCATATAAACTTTACAACTTTTCTTACATTGGAACTAATTCCTTTACTCATCGGCTGGCCACAGCAGCACTTATGTTCATAGTTCTATCTCTAAAATAATGAGATTTAATTTCAGCAGAAGTGTCAAGTATACTTCACATTTACAGACTGTCCTTACATACATGTATATGTATCCTTGTAGTTTTATTAGATTTGAATAGTAAGATTAAATTTAATTATTAAATACTAACATAAAATGTTTAGTTCTTTCAACATATTTAACATCAACTTCTTTTACTAGGATTTTGTCTTTATTACTTTTTGTGGACTTTCTTGTTTTGCTTAATTTCTCTATAGTTTAACCAGATTTAAAAATGGAGAGCTTAGACTCAAGCATCTGGAGATAAATTGCTTCTTTTATATGACTTTAAGCATTGATTTTGCTCATTATTCATAGTATCATCAAGTTGCCATATATTTTCATTCTTATTCTAGTGCTCCAGATTCCATTATTGGTTACAATGGTTTGAAAAATGTTTTATCATTATATCATAAATCATATCTGATGCATTTTCCAGAAATCAATGAACAAAATCATGTAATTTCAACATTTTCCTTAAAGGTAAATTGAGTTGTCAGACTGAATGATCTAGGAATTAATGGTACAAAACTGAAAACTGTTCTTTGGGAAAGAAAGGGGGTAGGGTGGGGGGAGGGAGGAAAGGAGAGAAGAGTGGGGAAGAGAAAATAAAACTAATAAAATATATGTTCTGAAAAAAAAAAAAAGGTTTTTCCTAGTGTAGTCTCTTCTAGCTCAGACTCTTTCAAGAAGCTGAGGTGTAGAGCATTTAAATCCATTGCTAAAATGGGCAATGGAGGCAACAAAAATAAGAACAAATATTTGTTAAATAGATTTAAAATAAAAATGTTGATATTTTCTAAAATACCAACTTGGCTTAAATGCTTTTTAGTTATTAGGAAATTTTTTTTAAGTATTTAAGTATAATTACAGGGATCTTTTTGCTTGGGGGTGGAATTAAGAGGGGATATTTATCATTTTTGAGCTGTATGTTCTAATATAACATATATTACTTGTGGAAAATTTTATTGTTAAAAATGTATCTGAATATCTCAGAAAAGCACAAAGCTTAGAATAAGAATTAGATTTTATTGTCAAGGCACACTCACCATCTAGGATCATCCCAGACCCTGAAACTAGCCAATTGTTGAAGTGAACAAAACAGTATATTATAAATAATCCGATTTTGAAAGATACATATTTAACTTATTTTACCGAGCAGCAAAAACATATAATCAATCACAATTGTACAAGAAAATGGTTATGAATGTGGGTTTTTGTAATTTGCACTTCTGGGTACAAGCTTTCCTAGCTGTGTGATCTAGGGCATATTATTCTTCTTCTCTGTGCTTTAACTTCCTCATATTCTAAAGGGAGATATTAAAAATTCCTGGCCCCATAGGTTTAGTATGAGAATATATTAATATATGTAAAGTACATAGTGTTATGACTGAATGTTTGCCTCCTCCCAAAATTTATAATTTGAAGCCCTAACTCCCAATCTGATGGCATTTGGAGATGGGGCCTTTGGGAGGTAATTAGGTTTAGATGATGTCATAAGAGCAAGGCCCCTGAATGAGATTAGTGTTTTTACAAAGGAAAGACCAGAGCTCTCTCACTACCATGTGAGGACACAGGGAGAATGCTGCCATTTGGAAGTCAGAAAGGCGGCCTTCATCAAGAACCCTACTATGCTAGCACCCTGATCTTAGACTCGCCAGATTCCAGAACTTTGAAAAATAAATGTCCGTTGTTTAAGTCATCCTGTATTTTTTATAGTAGCCTAAACAGACTAAGACAAATAGAAAGCTAGTACATATTAAATAGTTACTAAATGTTAGTTTATATTATCTAGTGTTTAATTTATTAATGAGTATACAGTATACACTCAAATTACTGATTTAGGCACATTTTAAAATGTTAAAGGAGAAGGAAACACAGAAATTTAAAACTAAAAATCAATCTGGAATCTATTATAACCACCCGCCACTTCATTTTACAATTATGGTCCCACATTTCACAGGTACACAAATCATCAATTTCTAGGACCATGATGGAATCTAGGGCTTCTTATTCCAGAGTTAGCACTCTTCCCACGAAACGTCTCTTATTTATCTTTAGATATCTTTTCTAATGGATCATAGAGCATAACACACTTCTAAGAATGTAGTTGAGAATGATAAGAAAATATAATTTATATGGGCATCATTTCTACAGATATAAAATACTTTAAGTAATTGCTAAGATTTATCGTTAGTTATTTATCATTTGTAAAAGAATTTTAGCTTCCTCCATTCTGGCTAGCCAATCACTTAGTGATGATACTTGGGGACTTCTGGGAAAATATGGTAGATGTGACACTGAGTTATCAGCATTGCTCCCTCCCCACACCCCAACTAAAACATCAGGAAACACTTGATGTAGGCACACATCTAAAATGACAAAATGAATAGGAGAAAAATAGCTATTGACTAGAGGTGGCAACAAAATGCTAGAAGACAGAAAATATGGTCTAGTAACTGACATACCCAAGCGGAGAAAGTTGAACATGTATGCACATAATTTTTCTCAACAAGAAGCAATTCAGTATGCACAAAGCCATAAAAGTTTCATGAATGGAGATACCAGATACTGATGATTGTAGGACTTGATGAATGTATCTCAAAAATACAACTGCTAGAAAACTATTTACATAGTTTTAGGCTCCCACAGATCTCATCACCCAAATACATGCACTTGCAGTCAGAAGTCACCTCTCCAAGCAGATAGCAGACAAGGGTATCCCTCTCTGTATGAAACAAACCTGGTAACCTCCACCCTAAAGCACCAAGAAACAGGTGTAACATCCTAACAACAGTGGTTTGGGGATTTGAGAAGTCCTAATAAATGACAATTCTCTTTCCTTATCTGAGTTTGGAACCATCTGATACATAGACATGCCTCATACACACGAAAATAAAAATATAAGCTTGATACACGAAAATAAAAATATAAGCTTGATGAGCATACACTATTTGGTAAGATGTGCCCTTAGATCAGAACAAAAATAAGCTTGATAATTCCTCTCCTGAGAATTACACTGACTTTACCTACACTGTCAAAATAAGAACTGTGAAATTCTAGGCTTCTCCTGTAGACTTCTCCATTGTAAAATTTAAGGCACAGAGAATCTGAGGTTGCATGGGTCAGGTTGGCTCCAAAAAGACAGGGAGTGGCTCTTGAGCGATCTGCTTACCTCTGATGTGCTCACTAGTAAGACCATAGGCTTAGTGAGTCGGGAGAGGAGCCAAAAAATTCTCCCTCTTTCTAGAGAAATCCACCTGACAATAACATAAGTCACACAGAAGTAAAAATACCGAATCTTGAGATACTCCTAGCCTTTTTCTTTCTGCTCATTTCTCAAAAACTGGGCATAAAGGCATGGAAGGGCACCCTCAACCCCCACTGCCAGCCCACCCCAAGGAGCAGATTGGAAACCTTTCTCTAGAGAAATTCAAGTGCTTCAGTGAAAATATCTAGAGACACTAAGATTTATTTTTCTGTAGAATTCTTAACACATCACCATTTATTTATTTTTATATTTTGTTTTCTGTGTTTTTCTTTTATTTTTGACACTGAGAACCAACTGAGTGCCTCAGGCAGAAACCCATTCCATTTAGGCATTTATTGTTTATTTCTGCTCGGTTGTCTTTCTCCTGCCATAGATGTTTGTTGGTCTGCTAGCTTTTCACCATTGCCATGCCCTCTTCAGTTATTTCTCACCCACAATATCACGATAGCCTCCTTAACTAACACCCAGCCTCCAGAATGGTCCATTTCTAGGGACATTACACACACTAGCTACTGATTCTTTCAAAGTCTGAATGTGCCTCGGCAATTGTGACGTATTGACTGTCATTTACAGAACACCCAGAAGAATTCTCTAGGTCTATGTATCATTTGCCTCTGCTTGTTTGCTTGCTTTCTTGCATCATCTATTTTCCTTAATTCAAAATACATGTTCATTACAAAAAATATGGAAAGCCAGATTATCAAAAGGAAAAAAAAATTAAATTATCTATGTTAGAATCACTCTTAGATCAAGGTGAATCATTTTGAACACTTTGGTGTGCATTTTTCCAGTAGAGCCATTTTTGATTGCCTTTCTACTTATACTAACTTGGTCATAGGACATGTTTACTATAAAGACATTTTTTTTGTTTATTACAGTGACATTAATGAAATCCAGTAAGTTTCAAGTGTACAATTCAACAATAAGTCAACTGTTCCTGTTGACAAGCATGCTTAAACTATTCTATTCAAAATATTGATCAAAGATTTACATTTGCTAAATTGGGTTATCATAAAATTCCTTTTGATAAAAATTTGTCAACATTGGTATAATTTGGTTAAAATGTCCCCTGATAGAGAGTTAAAGGTTTCTAGGTCAAAAGAGCTGGACAGAATGGTGGAGGCAAAAGTTCATATACCACTTGTTCCTCACTCACACTGAACTGAAAGTATCATGCTGTTCATTTCAGTTGGTCTGTGATTTTAATTAAAATTATAAATAGTTAAAAATCATTTAATAGAATTATACAGCTAATATATTTTATCTCCAATCTTACTTATTTTTGACTGAGAAAATTATGGATAAAGATGATATGGTGTATGTGTGCGTGTATATATATATACACACGCACGCACACACACGAATACATACCCACACAGCAGAATATTATGCAACAAGAAAAAAGAATGAAATCTTACCATTTAAGACAATATGAATGGATCTAGAGGGAATTATGCTAAGTGAAATAAGTCAGGCAGAGAAAGAAAAATACCATATGGCATCACTTACATGTGGAATCTAAAAAAAAACAACAAAACAAACAAAAACAGACTCACAGAAAGAGATCAAAGAGATGGTTATCGAAAAGGGAGGGGGTGCAATGATACGTGAAAATGAGAAAGGGGATATAGTCAATAACACTGTGATAAGTCTGGAAGGTGACAGATGATTGGCAGAATTAGTGGGGTGATCACACTGTAAGGTATAAAAATTTCAAATCACTAAATTGTACAACTGAAACTAACATATCTGATATAAGACTGTATACCAACTATATTTAAAACAACTATTTTTAAGTAAAATAAAATACTGACATATTTTGCATCTTAAAATAATTTGTTATAAACTGAAACTCCACCATACTCCTGATATATTTCTTCCACTTGTAACTATTCAAGTCTCTGGACAGACCTGACCTCAGGCCTAGCTCTGCCATGCAGTAATTACTGTTAAGATAATTTTTCAGTTACCTAATCCTTATAGCCCAAAGTTTCCTCAATGTAAAATTGGAGGATAAATGTACCATATCCTTTATGTTGTATGGACCAAGAAGATTATTCAGAAAGTTACACAGGACTCTGCTTAGTATGTGGTACAAGTATAGTAAATGTTGAGTTATTTTTATAGTCATTATCATTAAAAAAATTAAGATTAATTGCTAAACCCATATGATGGTCTGCTTTTGGAGTGGCTTTGAACCATGAACTGTAAGAGTAAAACAGCTAAGGGGTTAGGAATAACTATAAAGCTTAAAGTAAAAGTCACATTTTACAAAAGACACAAAATTCCCATGCAAATATTATTTGTATAAAGGTACAATAGTTGTAATATATTTTGCAACTTTTTTGAAATCTATATAATTGATTTCATTTAAGGCAATACAGAAAAATGTTTTCCAGAAGACAGTGGTGGTAACTGGAATACAATAAAATTTCTAATATCAGCATGGTCTCTATACCACTACAAGACAATTGATGAGAAATGATTTATGCAAATTAGCACCATAACCTGTATGCATGAAGAATAGAGGACATACTACCAAGGTGTGTATGCAGGACACCCATCCTGTATTTGAAGTGCCAGATGTATTCCTGTTTACTTATTTGTTTTTACACATTCTCTGTAGTAACTAATTATACTTATCCATGCCTATATTTACTCAGATTTACACTGAAGAATAACCTTAATCAAAAAAGGATCACTTATATTTTTAGGCCTAGATTAGGAACATTGAAAAATAACATTTTATAGATTTCCAAATGCAGAATATGTAAACCATTCAGGAATTATTATTATATAATCTAAAATAAATTATTTAATTTCAAGTGAAAAAAGTGGCAGAATACAGTGTTAAATAAATATGGCAAGAAAATTATTAATATCTGCAGTATTTGGACTTCCCGTGCAAAGACATAATGTTAAAACACATCAGCAATTTTGTTAGATCACATGTATTTTTTATGAAAATTTGATGGAATAGAAATTACTGTTTAACCTTCAATTAGTTTCTCTTTAGGATTGTTCAAAGAAAAAAGAAGCAGAGTATCATTTAAAAATCGTGTTCAGTTTTCAGGGTTATCTTCAAAAGCAACTTCCAAAATTGGGTAGTTGTAGGAGATATCAGTGATATGCCCAGATCTCATCAAACACATCCTTAACATAAAGGAACAGTGATAATCAGTACTACTGATCAATGCTTATCTTTTACTTGGTGTAAGGTCAAAGAAGAGGGAAAATAAAAGGAACAGGAAGTAGCATACTTTTTTCCAGCTACTGTCTTCACAAATAGCTAGTAAATGTAGCATATTTAAGCCTAAATATATTTAATCTTGCAATATTTTTATTCTTGATTTGCATAGAATGACGACATAATATACTGACTGACACAAATGTCTATACAGCATTCTCAACATCTTTATTTTGCAGGTTCACTGATTTCAAGAGTCCCAGTCTAAAAATCATTTAATGTTTCAAATTATTAAATATAGTTATGAAAGTAATGTAGTTGTTTTTGTATTTATAATCATAGCATTATTTTAGAGAAGGTCTCAGCCCCTAAGTTCTTTCCTTCCCCCAAACACATTTCAAAGAATATTTCCTAATTATCTTTGGTGCCTGTACACATGCATTTGCCTGGGGTGTCTGTCTGTCTGTCTTTCTCATACACACACACACATACATGTGCGTGCATGCATTTGGCATATTTAATGACACGCTCTCATTCCTTCAAGTTAGTCTCAATGTAAGAATATATTCCCTTTTATAAAACCATGCAAACTTTTGAATATATCAAAGTTCACAACAGGATCAAACTAATCATTTTGGCAATTTTTTGTATTTTGAAGAAATTTTGAGAAATATATGTAAATCAACTAGTATTTTCTAAGCAGTTTGTCAGAAAAAAGTAGCATGTGTTAGCCCTGTGGGGGAATAAAATATGTATAACTACATTCTCTATACTGGTTGAGTGTGTGTGTGTGTGTGTGTGTGTGTGTGTGTGTAGCGGGTGGGGGGCACACGCGTGCACATGTGCTCATTTGTATATGTCATGCGGAGCACTGGGGATAATAGTGAGATATGGACACAAGAAAAGTTAAGCTGCAGTATACAAAGTAGACTAGGAGGAAGTACAAAAATGTGTGTTATCTCAGCCATAAATACTCTAGGAATTGAAGGAAGAAATTGGGTGAAGAATGTTGTTAAAATCTAAATTAAATATTGAAAAACAAAAAGAAAAGATTTAGGGACACAGTGAGGATGATCAGTTTAAACAAACAAAATGGAGGATTTATTTTTCACATATTGGATTCAGATGCTCAGACAAAATGGCTTTGTTCTCAACCTCCCCATGAAAGATAGTTTCCTACAGGACTGTGTCTACATTTACAGATTTAAGACTATAAGAAAGAGAATGTCTCTCTCTTGAATAAGCCTTGGAAATATAGACAAGAATTACTTTTGATTGGGCCATATGTTTGTCTTGAAACCAAAAACCATGGACAGAGAATGCTGTGGTCTGATTGCCCTGGACTGACCCATATGGTACCTTGAAGATAAAGGAGGTATCAGACCCACCTACCTATCTATCCCCCAAAATAAGGGAGAATGCTCATGACAAACACAATAAATATCTGATAATCACAGGTTCACATAACTGCATAACAAATGTGTCTTCAGAAATTTACAAGATATATTGGCACAATTAAGTTACTAGCCTTTTACAGATTGTATCACTGAGGTTGGTACAAATAATTACATAATCTCCTACCATTAGTATTATATCTAGGATTAATGATTACTACCATTTATTGAGGGCCATTTATCATGCATTGTGCCTGGTACCTTTTATATGTCATCTCTAATATGTAGTAAACTCATTTCATTGCAAGCATTTTTTAATTCTAACTTTAAAAATCAGGTTTTTTTCTTCCTGCATTTTTCCAGTTGGAGATATAAATAACATATAACATTGTATTGGTTAAAGGTGAGTAACATGTTGATTTGATACCTTTCTACATTGCAATATAATTGCCACCATTGTATTAGTTAACACCGCCATCATGTCACATAATTACCATTTCTTTTTTGTGGTAAGAACATTTAAGATCTATCCCTTTAGCAACTTTCAAGTGTATTATACAGTAACATTAATTATAACCACAATGTTGTACAATGCTTAGATCCCCAGAACTTAGTCATCTTCTAATTGGAAGTTTGTACACTTTGACCAACATCTCCCCATTTCTCCCACTTCCCAGATCCTGATAACCAACTTTCTACTGTTTCTATAAATTCGGTTTTAGATTGCACATATAAATGCTATCATACAGTACTGTGCATCAATACCTTGCAAATAAATAATTCTCATTCTTAGGCTTTCTATTTTAGTTTCTAACATTTCACATCATTCTGCTTTATTCTTTGGAAATTGCCAATTTTTTCCTTTTACAACTTTTTTTTTAGTTAAAATTACTGAAGAACAGCGATTGTCTTATTAAAGATTTCCTCTTTCTACTATTCCAAAATTTTAAGAACATTTTCTTGATTATATATTAGAAAGTATAATGACCAAGCACATGGGATCAGGAGTCAGAAAGATCTGAATTTCTTTTATGCAATTAAATAAGAACTGTGAAATAAAAATCAGCAGATAGGACTCTCTGGTGCTAAAACTTAATTTTAAAAGTATTTTTTCAGATATTATTTCTACTCTTTAAAAAACTAATTATAACTGGATTTCCTTGTTAATTTTGGCTTCTTACTCTCAATAAATTTGACTTTATATTTCTGAGCCTTCATATCCCATCTGTAAAATGGGTTAGTGATGTAAAGCATTTAATAGGAACTGTGCTAACTGCTTTGTTTTTTCACTTAATCCTCCACACACCAATTTTACGAATGGGAAGGGAAAGATGCTGAGGTTAAAAGAATTGGCAAAAGTTGCATATGTGTTCCAGAGGCTAATATTTGAATTATAATTGTCAAACTCTTGATTCATATATTATAAAGAACTCTTTATAATATTCTGTGCACATGGAATCATAATTCTTTAATTGAACATCTTTAAAATATATTGAGGAGATTTCAGGATTATAGTTGGTGGCTTTAGGCCTGGCTGTTGAAACATAATTGAAACTAACTAATTAAGTATGTAAGTAAAAGACATTGATGAAGGAAATGAACTAGGCAATATCCTTCCTCTCTTTTGATCCTCATCAGGTCACAATACCAGTACTACCAGTTGTTCAAAGGTCAACAAGATTTTAATATGAATGTATAAAAAGTCCAAGAAGTTAATTTAAAAGACATTCTGTAAGATGGTTAGATTAAAATAGTATTCATTTTTCTTCCTGAAATTTTTTTTTGCATGCAATAAGGGTCTCAATAATCTAAAATAAATTATTTTAGTTAACAATGACTTTTAGTCACATTTAGAGTTGCAGCATCAGGAGCCTGGTCAATTATTTGCACATCAATGTTCATAGCAGCATTATTCTCAGTGGCCAGGACATGGAAGCAACCGAAGTGTCCTACAATAGCTGACTGGCTAAAGAAGCTGTGGTACATATATACAATGGACTATTACTCAGCCATAAGAAGGGATGAAATACTGCCATTTACAACAACATGAATGGACCTCGAGATAATCATACTAAGCAAAATAAGCCAGATAGAAAATGTTGAAAATCACATGGTATCACTTATATGTGGTATATAAACCTAAAAGCAACAAATAAACAGGACAAACAAACAGAGACTCACGGACATGGACTATAGACTAGTAGTTACCAGAGGGTAGGGGATGGGAGGAAGAGGGAGGGAGACAGGGTAAAGAAAGTCAAATACGTGGTGACAGAAAGAAATCTAACTATGGAAGGTGAACACACAGTGATGCCTTATTGTTAGAGTATACAGCTGAAACTTATTGGATTTCATTAACCAATGTCACCGTAAAAAAAAAAAAGAGAGAGAAATAAATAAATAAATAAATAGTAAATAAAAGAAGCCTGGTCACTTTATTTTTCAAAATCTTGAAATGATGATTATTGTCCTCAAATTTTCATTTAATAGAATGTGGTCAGATTCAAAAACCAAAGACCTCAATATGATTTTTATTTCTTCATTTTTCTCATCACTATTTTAATATTATAATATATAATTGGAAAATATAAATAATTGAAATGATGTTGTAAACTTTTTATCTCATTTGATATTGTGTGCATTATTTTTCAAATAAAATTTATTTTTATAGTAAATCTAAGGAATGGAAAACTAAGAATTTTTTAAATCATGTTTTTTATTGGTATCCTCAATATTTATTGATGAGCATAAGAGAAATAGGTATTTTTAAATGTTGCTGATTGAAGATAAATTTAAAGAACTCTTTGGAAAACAATCTGCAATATCATTCACAATTCAGCATGTACATAATGACCTAGCAATCCCACTTCTACCAATTTTTTCTAGAATTATATATGTAATTTTCTAAAATTACTATATATATACACACACATATAATCTTTGCAGTATAGTTTGTAATCACAAAGTATTATAAAAACCTGAATGTCCATCAATATGGAATTTAGTAAATAAACTGTGATACATTACTACAATTAAAGAATATGTGGTCATTGAAAGAATAAAGTATACATGATCTTGATGTGAGACACTCTCAAAGTTGTATAAAAGTAGAGTTGAATATCACTGAAATTAACAAAAAATAAATATATACAATACTTGCAGAGATACTGTATATTAATAGATGGAAAAAAAGTTTCTCTAGAAAGAAGAATAGTGGCAGTGGGGTGAGGGAAATTTTTTTACTTTATATACTTTTGCACCTTTATATTTTTTATCTCTATAAAATGTAAATAAGCTATTTTTTTAAGAGAAAGAATATATGGCTAAAAACAAGCATTTGTGCCCAAGTCCTCTGGGGAGCTATAATATCTAAACTGCAGAAGTACTGGTGCACTTTCTAAGGTTCAGACCCACTTTCTAAGCTGAACTTCCAAAATCAATAAAACGCACTAAAACATACATAGCATACGTGACAGTATTGCACAACTGAAATTTGCTAAGAGAATAGAACTAAATGTTCTCACATACACAAAGAAGTAAATATGTCTAAAAAAAAATAAAACAATAATTTGTAAAGATCTATGCACCCCAATACTCATGGCAGCACAATTTACAATAGCCAAAATACGGAAGCGACCTAAATGTCCATTAACAGATGACTGGATAAAGAAGTTATGGTCCATATATACAATGGACTATTACTCAGTCATTAAAAAAAAAATGAAATCCTACCATTTGTAATGACATTAATGGACCTAGAGGTTATTATGCTGAGTGAAATAAGTCAGACAGAGAGATAAATATCAAATGATTTCACTTACACGTGGAATCTAAGGAACAAAAAGAATAAACTAATCAAAACCAGACACAAATACAGTAGACAATTTGGTGATGGACAGAGGGGAAGGGTTTGGTGGGGCTGGGAGAATGGGCTGAAGGGTTAAAGAAGTACAAATTAGTAGTACATAATCACGAGGACAAGGAGCACAGCATAGAAAACGCAGTTAGCATTAATATATTGGCTAGATGAAAAACCAGAGGAGAGAAGGAGCAATTAGAGGGATCGTTTTATAAACTATATAAATGTCTAACCAATGTACTGTACACTTGAAACTAATTAAAATAAGTAAAAAAAATTAAAATTAAAAAAAATTGCAAACTATTATACAAAAAAAGGAAATGTGGTATAATGTGTTAATTAACTCAGTGGGGGAATCCTTACACAATGTATACATATATCAAATCATCACATTCTGTACTTTAAATATCTTACAATTTTATGTCATTCGTACCTCAATAAAAAAATAAATTTTCAAAAATATAAAGTTATACAACAGAAAAGCATCCCTATAATCTTGATAAACGAACTACTGAGATGAAGTTAGGAAATTAGCAATGCTAATTATAAAATAGTACAATATTGTTACTGTCTAATTGATAACTCTGATTATTCACAGTGAAAGGCTACCACATGCAATACATTCATTATATACAAGGCAGGCAAGGATGCCGCCAAAAAGCTCCAACATGCTGACATGACCCAATTTACTCAAGGTCGCTCAACCAATCTGTGTTAAAATCAGAAATGAACTATAGCTTGTAATGGAGCCCTCATTTCACTAGACTGCATTGTCTGATAGAACTGGATGGCATTCATCATTGTGACACATGTTACCTGTAGGCTAGACCAATGAGATGTGACATTCACAATAAAAGAAAAGAGAGAAAGAAAGTCCATTTATTCAAGTTAAAGAGTATTCCTCTTCTATGGCAACTTCAAATTTACCAGTATACCTATTCATCCCATGGGCCTATTACAGTTAGTGGTAACAATGTGGAAGGGCAGTATTTGGGGTAAAGAATGTACCTGGAGTGATGTATGGATTTTTAGACTCCATCCCTTCCTCTTCCGTCCCCAGACTGAATTTTCAGTCAACATTAACCAAATGCAAACATAGTTTATAAAGCCATATTCTCAGCTCCATATTATTTGCTCACTTTAGTTATCATAAATAAAATACACTTTTGAAGGCAGAAATGTTTAAAAGATATTCAAATCTGACTTATTGTCGTCTAAATATGGTTCACGCCTTCACTTATTACATTAATTATTTGCAAAAACCAAATGCAAGTTTATTACAATGGATATGTATTTCACAACTCACAATATTTAAATAAGTTTGAACAGTAATTGCATTTCTTAGCAGCTTCTTGGGAGGAAATAAAATACAATTTTTTTTGACCTTCAACTGCAGGGAAATTACTTCATTATTATTTTCCTATGTTTGTAATATACCATCTCTACAATCATTTACTTTGACATTAAATCTGAAATATTTTTACAAATAAATTAAAAACATTTTCTTTCATGGATACCTTTCTATAATCCGTTTGGACAAAATACACAGACATACATGCATGCATGCATGCATGCACACAAACACACACATACACTTCCAGAATGAAAATGTTAAATAAATATTTGAAGATACAAAACTTTTTCTGAATCTCTTCTTTCAGGAAAATTCTCTTCAACATTTTGTAGATCATCTATAAATGCATTGCGCCTTTATCAACCCATCTTGGAATGTGGTATCTGTCCACTACTCAAAAACAAAGAATTGTTTTCTCGGTGTTGACCCTATCCTTTCATTTATTAATACAAAAAGAGATCGCAACTGTCTTTTAGGTACTTTCTACTATTAGCTCATTTTGAAGTAAAATTCCTGCATCTCTTCTATCTTTATTTTGGTAGGTAACTAACTTATTGCTCTTGCAAATTTCCTTTTGGCAAGCATGCACACATGTCACTTCAGTTTTTTCTTCTTTAACGGACCGTTATTTCAGCCTCTTAAAGCCTTTTTTTTATATCTGATACTGTAATCAATCATTTTATTTTCTTTACAATACCTGTCACCTCAAAATTTAGCAAGCTATTAGTGTCCTGATACAACTCCTCAATACAATTTTGAATGTGCCGGAGACAAAGAAAATGCCATAATATATGTCAAGTTGATGTTGGCATATACCCATCACTCGTACCTCTCTCTATTACTATTTCTATACTTGGTCCAATAACATTTCTTGGAATTCTGTCAAATGCTTTACTGAAATGCAAAAGCACTATGACTTCCGGTCTATAAAGTCTAGGTTTGGGGAAAGGTACAACAAATAGAATATTTGCTTAAGTTATAATAAACAGCTTAACATACATGGCTGTCAACAATAAAATTTTCAGTAAATATAAACAATATTATGAAAAAATAATACTACATATGTTCACATTTTTAGAGCCTCTTTACTATTCTACTTTCCTGCATCGTAACTTATGTCCTTATTCTAGGCCCGATTTCCTTTACACCAGAATTATGGAATCATGATTTAAAATTTAAAAAAAAAGATCCCAATAGTAATAAGTTGCCAGCTTTTAATTTTCCAAGTTAAAAAAGAAAATACAAATTAACCAATTCATTTATTATTGCTTTTATTTAATAAAAAAAGTAATTTTATGATTAAAAATGGGAATTGCATAATCGCAGAACTTTTCCAGAGTTAATTAAATTCACCTTTATGAAAACTAATCACATTGTCCTATTTTTTTCCACTGGTTGAAAAAAATTATTTCCACATCCCATCTTATAGGAACCACAGATCTAGACCTTGTTATCAGTCAACTGAAAAAGAAAGATTATATATACTAAATACTCATACAGAAAAAAATGCTGTGTAAGTAACCATGATAGATGCTAGAGGGATGGAGTACTTCATAAGAGGGATGGAACACTTATAAGTTGAGGAGAAACAAGAGACAGGCAAACAGGAAATCAACTGTAATATGGATTATTAGTAAGTGTTATGACAGGGTGTTATGGGAACAAAGAGTGAAGGCCACCACACTGATCTTGAACAAGCCAGAGCAGGGTTCCCAGAAAAAGTGAGGTCTAAATTAAAAGCTCAGTAATGATGATAATGATAATGACTATGATTACAATATGGAACTATAAGGAAGAAAAAAGATAGAAAGGAAAAGTTGTCCAGATACTGGGAACAAGTAATGAAAACAAAATTGGAATTTTACAGTAAAAGTAGTTTCATATAAAGCACAGACTCAAAGGATAAGATTGATAAAACATGAAGATAGAGATATTAGATTATTGGAGATAGCAATGCCTACTATCTATTTAGTTTCTACGGGGTGCTATACAGCCATTATTTATTTAAATTAATTACATTCTTCTATTTTTATTACATTTAACAAGCACTTATATTTACCAGACTTTCTTCTACGGGGGAGGGGAGAGCCAGCACACATGTGTTAATTTAATCCTCAAAATATCTATAGCTTATGTGTGTTATTATCCCCATAGTACTGATGGGGAAACTAAGGCACAAAGATGCTACACAACTTGCTCAAGTGACATAGCTGGTAAGGAACAGAACTTGGCTTCAAGTCCAGTCTACCTACAGCATTTATGCTCTCGAACACTACATTATGCCATAGAAAATACATAGTATCTGCATTTTGAAATTGAAGAACTCTTTCAAAAGGCTGGTCTAAGATAATTAGGATCAGAACTTGTTTCTACCATACCTCATGCTCTATGTTCTGTAACTACAGGAGACTAGCTCTGAACATTCTCGAGCCAGACTGTCAGTGTTTGTATCTCAACTCCATTACTTATTAACTACTATTTATTAACTGTGTCACTCTGGAAAAGTTTCTTAGTTTTCCTATGCATTAGTTTCTTCAGCTGTAAAAAAAAAATCAGTTGTAAAATACCTGCCATATAGAGTCGTTGCTAGGAATAAAGAAGTTGCTATTTTAGAAGAGAGCACAACTGATAATGCCCAATAAGAATCATCTACTACTATATTGTTTTACACTGCTTCCTGGTAACAGCAGGCTCTGAAATCATTCATCATGATCAAACAGAATTTCACAGATGTATGTTCAAAGAAAATATTTTCTATTTGTTTTAAAAATCACAACTGACCAGGTGAAATGAGCCAACTGATCATGTGACTTTCTAGAGCACAACTGAAATATTAGCAGTTTTAATATTAAATTATTAATTTTAAATGTTTTGTTTTTCTTGTTACTGAAAGTTTAGATTTAGAATGTTCAGACATTAGTTTAAACTAGTGTAAAAATTAAAGAGATTTTCTTTCTCTGCTGCCGAAGCTTTTCGTGAATTGGCTTTCCTTCTAGAAAGAAGCCAGTAGGCTCCATTAGAATAGTATGATCTGTAGGATGAAAGAACCATTTGCTGATTTCCACAATAAGATGACTACAATTGATTATTTTTCTTTATTGTAAGACTCCTTAAAAAATTAAATACAACAGAAAGTTGGCTGAAATTTAATGGAAAAAAATAAGATGAATTACTTATAACAAAAATGAAATATTAAACTTGGCTGAATTTTACATCATCATTATAGCATTATAACATTATAAGATTATAATAGTGTAATTTATTCTCTAAGCCAACCTATAACCTCATAATCTTGCATATTTGTAATTCATTCAAAACTAGTTCTTGAGTATTTATAGTATGTGAGATTTTTAAAAATCTGCTAAAGAAAGTAAGCATACTACACTCTGTCCCACTATGTATAAAATTATGTATCAGGTACAAGTTAGACACCAACCATATACAGAATGATAAGAAATGGTCTGTCTTGAAGGAACAATTATATTTATAATTCTAAAATTCAAATGATCACTTAACCTCATATTTACCCTTGATATTTATTCTATCAATAATAGTCAAAATATTTACTGGTTGCTCTCCCTTAGTTTCTAATGAATAGCCATCCCTTAAAAGAAAAGAAGAATATAGTAAGATATATCTTTTGGCACTTTGTTCATGAAGATTATTGCTCTTTCAAGTTAGCAAGTAGACATTTAAAAACTTGGTATCAGTAGTTTGGCCTTTCTTAGATTCAGAATCAAGAACTATTACCCATTATTGATATAATCTTGGTTAAAGAAGAAATAGACTGTCTTCACTTTTGTATGCGTAGGTGTTTGATTCCTAAGGAGAAAACCTTATTCTCAATTAGAATCAGTCAGATAAGTCCTTTTCAAGGTGAAGTATAGCTAAATGCATGCATTAGCATTGCACACTGCTCAAGAGAATTACCCAGATAAAGTCCTTGTTTCTAATTATAGTGTTCCTTTTAATTTCTGCATAGTCCAACATTCTTTTCCTTGTACATAAAAATAAAACCATTATTAATATGGTATTTTGTGTTAAATGCTTATTTTTCATCATATATAATGTAAATAATTGTCACTTTTTGGGGGGGTTCCTTTTCTCTTGCACTTGGATGACAGGAATAGCCATTTAAGAATATTCCATAAGACTATATTTAATTCTTCTTTTTATTTCCTCAAAGCAACTTTTTTAGAAAGTATTTCAGGATTACTCCTCTTTTCAAAAGGAGAAACACAAAAGCATCTGAATAAATAAGGGGGATAAACAATCATTATCTACAAAGGGGATAAACAATCATTATCTACAAAGATAGAAGTCTAGATATGCCATTTCACTAATTGTAAATAATATTCCTGATGTTTGTATGGAAAAGAAAGTTTATCAACTTAAATTAAGACTGTGTTTGCCCCTCTACCGAGACAACATGCCTGCTGTGTTTGACCTGAAATAGGACAGGAGATCCTAAAATTTTATTATGAGCCTCACATTTAACAGGATATCCTTTTATGGTTTAAATTGAATGTGTTTCCTTTCTGAATATAGATTTTTTTTTTTTTACTTTGCAAAATTTTATGTACAAATTGCTATGACTTACTTGAGAAAAATATTCATGATTACCTTAAGATGACACACAATTATGTCCACTCTCTATCAAAAGCAATTGTTTCTAATCCAGAGAAATAAGTGAATAGTTCTCATCATTAGAACTGAAACTGTTAACCCTAAAATTACAAAAGAAATGTTTATCTTATTCTGAACCATTCCTCGAATTGCAAGTAAGAAGAGTTCAGAATAAGATAAACATTTAGACATTACGAAAATATACTCACAAACATGTCCCGCCTTCATCAGTTGCATCCATTAGGAGGAGCTCCAGCAATATTTGGCCCAGCTGAGTTTAACCTGGCAAACCTCAGCAGCTAACTAATCATTTTCACAGTGCTACAAAACATAATGAACATTAAGAACCAGAACATATCCATTTTCTGTCCTTTCCCTTTCCTTGTGACAGCAAAGTGAAATCTTTGTATGTGCATCTCAGTGTCTATACTTAGGTTCTGTTGATACATGCAAAGAAGGCCTCTTCAAGTATATGGGATCAACAAAGAATTGATGTTTTTCTGGACTACTTAGAGATGGTGCTCAAAGAATCGCAATTAGACAAAAGAAATGATAGAAACCTGTGAAGCTGATTAAGCAGGGAAAAACTTAAATATACTTTTATAATTTATTTCTGATATTGATATTATGCAATAATGACTATTATAGTTTTAACTCTTATCATGTACTGGGACTGTTCTAAGAACTTTCTATAACATCTATTTTATTTCAAAATAATTTGTGATATAACTAAAACTTAGAAAGTTAAGTAAGTTGTCCAAGTCACAGAGTTAGTGGTAAATGGAGAAATTTGGTTTCCATCAAATGGCAATATTTATCAATCAAATGTATTTACAAAGATTTGTTTTCTTAGACGTCTCCTACCGTGTCATCTTTACCCTCTCTAATAATCAAATGAGGAAACATAAAGATAAATTGCAACAATTAGCTTGTTACTACTACCTTTATTTTTGATTTAAAGACGTATCTGATTCTATTTTTTCAGTGAGATTGTTTCATTCTTTGATATCCCACGCTGGCCATAAGCAATATTTTTAGATTCCTTAAGCTAACCTTCAAATTCACAAAAGTGAGTTTTCAGGTTTGTAGGATAATAGCAGCTAATTAAATTGTTTTTCAATAACCATACAGATAGACTCATAGGAAGAGATTCCAAACAAAAATGAAAAACATAAACCCATGCATATAATGTAAAGCACACAGAGTCCTACAACATTCTCCATTTACATGTAAGTAGGAAGATAAATGCCCAGGTTTTGTACATCTTGCTTTAGCTCAAACACAGTGAGAGTGGAAAATGGCTGAAAATACTTCCTAAAAGAGAAAGCTCCACCTGTGCAAGGACATAATAAGAACAGATTCAAGACCCTGGGGGATCAGAACACTGGCTACTCAGGAATCAACAGAAAAGGACTTGAAATTTGTCAGAACAAGAAATGACTGTCTTGAAATAATGCTTCTGTAGAAGGTCCAGACGTATCTTAGAAGTTCAGAGATAAAGGGAGTGAACAAAACAATAGCAGAAACTAAAGTTCCTGCAGAACAAATGTAAATCACAAAATCGAACAAGATCCAAATACTCTCTACCAAGGGAAATATTGCCTGTTAAAGATACTGTACTCCACTATACAGTAGATCAGGGTACTTCTGAAATAAGAAACCTAGTCAATTACCTTAAACTCTTCTTCCTATCTATATATACTTGTTTTTTTCCCTAATTCAAGCAAATCTGTTGTTTTAAAATAGAAAATATCAGACAACATATGTAGAAAGTCACAGTAAGAAGGAAACTGAACCTAATGCAAGGATTTAGTTAAAGGCAATTTATTTGGGATATGATCCAAGGACAGATGGCAAAAGAGGGAAAATGAGGCAAAGAGGAGAGAAAGTCAATAAAGAGTTCAATGTTAATGACTAGGTTACTACTCTGAGCAACATGGCTTAGTCCTTCTAGACCCTCTGGAAGACCGTACATAGCACACTTCAGAATTATCCCACTGAGGAATGTGAGTAGCTGGTTTATTTTTCCATCAACTCTGTCCTCCACTGGTTTAGGGTAATTCCTGGATCATTAACTTCTTAGTAATTCCAGCCTTCTCTGCATCTAGATTCTGCACATTCCTATAGTCAGTGAACATTACTTCTTTTTTCATGAATAATCTTAGTTTGACCACTGAACCAGCAAGCATAG
Organism: Pteropus medius; assembly: GCF_902729225.1. Lineage (NCBI taxonomy): Eukaryota > Metazoa > Chordata > Mammalia > Chiroptera > Pteropodidae > Pteropus > Pteropus medius. Next base: position 3,504,881 of record NW_024340699.1, read on the forward strand.
CAGATGGCATAACAAAAACCTGGATGCCATTCTTGAAACCTTTTAAAGCCTCTTCAATCATATATAAACATGCATAATGTCCTGTTGATTCCTTCCTAACCATCTCACAGAATCATGTAATTCTTTCCATTCCCACTGCTACCATATCTAGCTTGGGTTACTACGACAGCCTTCTAACTCTACTCCATTATGCTGACCTTGTCTTCTCCAGGCAAAATTCTATAAATACTGTTCTTTTCAAACTCAAAACCAGTCAGATCTCACTCTTCTCTTTAGAATGCACCATAAAGTCCACTGATGGTCAGGCTTTGGCTTTGGACCAACATGCATGTTTTTCTCTCAGATTGAAACACTCTCCAATTGTCTCTATATAGAAAACTTTACTTATCTTTCAATATCAGCCCAATTATCATTTTCTCTCCTTCCCTACTGCCAGCCTTTGTTAAGTGACCTTCTATGTGCTCCTGCGGTACCCTGTATTTCCTCATCACTGCTCTTATCACAATGAATTGCAATTACCTTTTATCTCTCTGTCTTTCTCCAATAGACTGTGAGCACTTTGAGGGCAGGGGCTGATTTTTTACTTCTTATTATTTACTATTTTGTTCCTGATGCTCAGTAGGAACATTAAATTTTGTTTGAAGTAATTATGTTCTGAATGAGTAACTGAGTATACTTTTAAAGATTGAGTGACTGTTGAATATCAAATACTCGGAAACCCATGTTTCAAATGTTCAAGGGATGTTAGTCAAAAGTATATAATAAATTTAAATGCAGATGGAAGAGTTACTGAACTAGAAAAGTAGTGTATTAAGATTTGCTGCATATCATTGGAAATTTACTTGGAGCCAAAAAAACACAGTGATAAGTTAGTATTAATTAAACTATTTTCTGGTACACTAGATTTTAATTAAATATTTTTTCTTGTCTGATAACAACTTAATTTGTCCTCTTCTATCATCTTTTTTTCACTGAAATTTCATGATACCTAGTAGCTATAACACAGTCCTCAATAACTTAAGAGTGTCTTGTGATGTTAATTTTGAATTTAACAAGGTTGTGTAACTATAAATCTTCAATTAAATATTACTTTAGAGGTTGATGGGACATTTATTAGAAAATCAAACATCTTGGAGGAAAATGTAGGCCTTCTGAATTTATTAAAATAATGTACACGTAATTGCATTCAAACCCTAACACCTCTACTCCTATATGGAGATAGACCACCAATGCCACAATTTTTGAAAAAGCAATCCTTTGTTGCTTTTGCCAGGAAGTTTTTTGCTAGAAAACAATATAGGAATATAGGAATGAGGATTATATGAGTCACCATAGCATCCCTCTACATGTTGTCAATTTGCATTTTAAATGTTTCAGCATTTTGCATGTACTACATGTACCCTAATTATTTTTTTTAACTTTATGCAATAAGTGCAAATTCAAAGAAAGGTGAAAAATAGCACAAGGTCCTGTGTACCTATCAGTTTTCCTTAATGGATATATTAAAGTGTAACATTAAAACCAGAAATTTAATATTATTGCAATGTGTGTATGCAGTGCTATATCATTTTATCACATGTATAATTTGTGTAATCACCACCACAATCAAGATACAGAACTTTTTCAGCACCACAATGATCTCCCTGGTCCTACCTTTTTATAGTCACTCCCAAGCCCTCCACTCCACTATCCCCAAACTATAGTAACCATAATATGTTTTCCTCTATTTAATTTTGAATTTTGAGACTATTATATTAATGAAATCATAGAGTATTCCACCTTTTGAAGTTGTCTTTTTTCACTCAGCATGAGTAACTTGTTTCATTTTCTTGCTAAGTAGTACTCCAAGTAATGACTATACTGCCGTTTGTTTAAATATTCACAAATTAAAGGCATTTTGGTTATTTCCAGGTTTTTACTATTACATAAAGCTGCTATGACAACCTTGTACAGGTTTTTGAGTGCACATACGTTTTCATTTTTCTGGGATAAATGCCCAGGAGTGCTATTCTGTTGCAGGAGGTCACCTAGAATTAATGACCACCAGTTGAGGCAAGAGCTGGCCCAGGGCAACTGGAGGCTCTTCACTACCTCCCCAGACCTTGGAATGTATGTCTGTTCACCCGCTGTTCCCACAGACGGAGCTGTGGCCTCTCAAGGGTATAGCCTTGGGAGAGTAATGCCTGTTAAGACAATATGAACTGAATACATAACTGAACCCTGTTAAGGCCTCTGTATAAACTTTTAAGATTCCAGAAGGCGGCTCCCCAGATTTATTCCTCTTACGGACGCCAAGACAAGCCTCACACTAAAGTCCCCTTGCTTATTAAAACTTCCACCTACCAATCTGGAGTAGTCTGCTTCTGTCTTTGGTCTCTTCGTGCACTCCACATATGGAGCCAGTTTCAGATTCAGCCCTGGAAACTCCCAAGGTTTCCAAACAACAATTAGACAGCCAGCCAGAAGACGGGAGCAATGCATCTCGGGACAGATGCAATCACGCAGGAATTCTCGCGATGACAAGTCACATGCGTGTTTGCGTGTGCGCGCACGCGTGCGCGGGTTGGGCTCATGTATTAGATGTTTGTGGACTACCTTATGAGTACCTGAGTACTGGGACGTGCTAGAAACACCAGCTGGTTTTAGTGAGCTTGTTTGAGGAATTAAGTCTTGCCGCTGTGATAGGGAAAAACAATAAAAGCCTCTTTGCATAGATAGTATCTCAGTTTAGTCTGAAAATTTTTTAAAGTCATCTATGGGTCTGAATATGATTCTGAGTTGAAAGAGATCAGTTAGAATGTGGTAATGTCTTAGGCAGAAAGAACAGCAATAATTTGGGAATCTTTGAGGAAAAGAAGGAGGCCAGTATTCTTGGACAATACTAAATGAAGGATAAAGTGGCATCGGATGATGTTGGAAAAGGAAGTCAGATCTTAAACAGATGCAATAGAAAGCCATTACAACTTTCAGCTTGGAATGTTGTAATATACTTTACATTTTAAAAGACCCCTTATTGCTCCTGTGTGGATTTTACATTATCTGAGAGCATGACTGAAAGCAAAGATAGAGGGATATTTCAAGAGGTTCTCCAGGTAAGAAACAATGATGTTTTGGACATAAAGTATTAGAGATTTAGAGAATCAGATGGTAAATAGCTAGAGAATTTACAGATAGTTTGGATGGATATGTGTGACAGCAGGAAGGAGGGAAAAAAGAAATATATGCACATCAATATATACTTTTCATATTTTGATTTATTTTCTATGTAATGTAAATATTTGTGCTTTTTTTCCTAACATAAAGATGAGTAGATGGTGCATGGAGTGTGGACAAGAGCATCAGTTCTGGACTCAGTCCATCTGGTTTGAAGTTTTATCTATGGTACTTCTTGCTCATTAGAATTTAAACGTGCTTCATTTCTTCCTTGGGAAAATTAGAGTGCTAATACTACAATCTATCTATCATATGGATTGTTGGGAAGATTAAATGAGAATATGAGTACAGTGTCTATAACAAAGGCTGGCATTTCATAGCTAGTGGAATAAAGTGTAATAGAGTGGAAAGCATTTATTGGACATATGGGAAATAACCATCAGTTCTACTCGTGCAATGTCAGGAAAGGCTTGTAAAAAGGTAGTATTTTTAGTGAGCCTTGAAATATCAAAAAAATCCTGGCCAGGTGAACAAAGCAGATAAGGGAGAGTAAAATCCATTGATTTAATTGAAGGAAAAAAATGAATAATAGCACAAAAAATTTAACATTAACCTCAATGAGAAATTTCGTCAGCATATAAGGTACTCTTGTTATTTTCCAATAATATAGGTAAAAGTAAAATGCATCTTTTCCAAAAATATTTTGAATCCACTTACTGGATTTAGTATTGCTACATTTTATGAAGATTTTATGTTGATGGTAAAGATATGCTGTTATTATAGATCACGATCCGATATGCTACCTATGTGTGTTGTTTACACAGCATAGGTCTAAACAATACAGTTAGAAAGTTTCTACCAAAGATCCCTGCAGAGCCAACCTCCCTCAGCTGGTGTTAAGAAGTCATAACCCATTTCTCATAAGATATATGGCATTACCATTCAAATAAGAACTGCTATAATGACTGATTGCTAATACAATTTTAAGGGAAAAATTTTTTCTGTATACCATATTGTCTAAAATTTCAGAACTTTCTTAATAACAAAACAAGTCACAGTGACTTCTTAAACACTTTTCAGACTGTCAAGTGCCTCACTTTGAGTTTGTGTGATAACACCACTTTGTGTCATGACAGGCATAATCAAGCTTAAGAAATTTTTATTTATGAAATGTTTGTCAAAAGGGTTTCCAAACAGCAAAATTTAAGAAAATTCTGAACAAAGTTTTCATGTTAATAGCAGTGCGAATATAGGATACAGATCTCCTCACTCTATTCCAGAAATGCATTTATGATTTCCTAAGAAATTTTGACTTTATTGAAACAAAAGAAAAATTAAAACTTCGTTAAGAAAATAGAAATACCACTGTTCTCAGTAAAAATGATTTCTTCATCTAGCTAAACAAAGGCTTATATTCACTAAATGCATTAAATACTTTTTCTTAAGTGCAATTTAATCTTTGTCTTTCGATGACTTTATTAATAAAATGAGCATTTAATTTATTAACATCGTAAAGGGGGTTAAATATAGGGGAGTATGGGGAGCGTGAAGTAGGTAAAGGGATCAAATATATGGTAGCTGAAGGAAACTGGACCTTGGGTGGTAAACAGACAATAGAATATACAGATGTCAAATTATAATGTACACCTGAAAATTATATAATTGTATTAACCAATGTTATCCCGATAAATTTAATTTAAAAATAATTTATTAACATCTAAGTATACATTTTTTTACATGTGCTGATCTGTTTTTTCTACTAACACGTACTAGTTGGGTGACGTTAAAGAATAAAAAGTGCCCTAAATCTTAAAAAAAGTCAAACTTAATAGTAAAGAGTTAAACATTTATTGCAGTAGAAAAGCATTACTATTAAATTAAAATATTGAGCTACCATCCCAATTGTTTGTCTGTAAAGTCCAGTTAATTTTCTGAATATAATGTTAGTTGAGTTGAAATTTTTATTTTTATTTTTTTTAAAAATTGACTTTATTGTGATATAGTTTTCTATAAAGTAAATGCATTTTTCAAAGTATGTTCTTAGCAATAAAAAGAAAAAATAAGATCTCAATTATGCATATTAAAATGAGATAAATATAAAATAATAAAATACCTGGGAATCAAAGGAGATAAAAGACTTGTTCTTATAAAATTATAAGTCATTGATAAAAGTATTTGAAGAAGATACGAATAAATGGAAGCATATACTGTGCTCATAGGTGGGAAGAATCAACATCATTAAAATGACCATACTACCTAAAGCAATCTATAGAGTCAATGCAATTCCTATCAAAATACAAATGGCATTTTTCAGGGAACAAATAATCCTAAAATTTATATGGAACCATAAAAGACCCCAATTATCTATGGCATTCTTGAGAAAGAACAAAGTTGGAGGTATCACACTACTTGTAATATATCGAACTATATTACAAGGCTACAGTAATCAAAACAGCATGACACGCATACAAACAGATACAGTGATTGATGGAATGGAATAGAAAGCCCAGAAATAAATCCATACCTATATGCTCACTTAATATATGACAAAGGAGGGAAGACTATACAATGGATTAAAGACAGTCTCTTCAATAAATGGTGTTGAGAATACTGAACAGATACATGCAAAAAAAAAAAGAAAGAAACTGGACCACCTTCTTACACCATATACAAGAATAGACTCAAAATGGATTAAATACTTAAATGTAAGACCAGAAACCATAAAACTTCTAGAAGAAAACATAGGCAGTAAATTCTCTGATATTGCTAACAGTAATTTCTTTTCAGATACATCTCTTTGGCCAAAGGAAACAAAAGAAAAAATAAACGAATGAGACTATACCAAACTAAATTTTTGTACAGCACAGGAAACCATCAACAAAACAAAAAGACAACCAACTGAATGGGAGAAGATATTTGCTTATGATACATCTGATAAAAGGTTAATATCTAAAATATATAAAGAACTTATACAGCTCAACAACGACAACAACAAAAAATCCAATTAAAAAAATGGGCAGAAGACCTAAACGGATATTTCTCCAAAGAGGAAATACGAATAGCCATTAGACATATGAAAAGATACTCAAGGTCTCTAATCATCAGAGAAATGCAAATTAAAACCACAATGAGATATCACCTCATACCTGTCAGAATGGCTATCATCAATAAATCGAAGAACAGGTGTTGGTGAGGATGTGGAGAAAAGGGAACTCTCATATACTGTTGGGGTTGCAAATTGGTACAGCCACTATGGAAAACAGTCTGAAGGTTTCTCAAAAAATTAAAATTGGACATGCCTTTTGACCCAGCAATTGTTCTTCTGGGTATTTATCCAAGGAAAACCAAAAGAATAATTTGTAAAGATCTATGCACCCCATGGCAGCACTATTTACAATAGCCAAGATATGGAGGCAAACCAAATGCTCATCAACAGACGATTGGATAAAGAAGTTATGGTTCATATACACAATGGAATATTACTCAGCCATTAAAAAAATGAATCCTACCATTTGCAACAATGTGAATGGACCTAGAGATTATGATGCTGAGTGAAATAAGTCAGAGAAAGATAAATACCATATGATTTCACTTATATATGGAGTCGAAGGAACAAAAAGAATAAACAAATCAAAAAACAGACTCACAAATATAGAGGAAAATCTGGTGATGGCCAGAGGGGAGGAGGTTTAGGGAGCTAGGAAAAAGGAGTGAAGGGTTAAAGTACAAATTAGTAGTTGAAAAATGATCACAGGATGAGGAGCGCAGCATAGGGAATGTAGTCAACCGTAATGTAATGAGTAGGTATATATATTTTATATATTTTAGGTATTTTATATATTTTAGATATTTATATATTTTATATATATACTTTATATATTTTTTATTTATATATTTTAGATATTTTAGATATTTATATATTTTATATATATATTTTATATATATACTTTATATATTTTTTATATATATACTTTATATATTTTAGATATTAACCTTTTATCAGAGGAGAGAAAGAGCAATCAGGGGGATCATTTTGTAAACTATATAAATGTCTAACCAGTGTACTGTATATTTGAAACTAATCATACAATAATTTTTAAATGACATAAATATGTATTTAAAACATAATTTAAAATATGATAAACTGGAAGAATTATTATGGATAGTTTCAGCAGGTGAAACCACAATTTCACTGATTACCAAATGTAATGTTCATATAGTTTCATTAATGTGACCTATTAGAAGATTTATATTTCTATATTTATATACTTTACAAATACAAAGCGATAAATATCCATTAAATGTCATTCCATTTACATTATGACTTAATTCAAATTATTTTCTAATTTCCCAATTTTTAACACTTGGATTTTTAATACTTGGATTACACAGAGTGGTATTACTTATTTCCCAAGCATTTAGGGGGATTTTTTAAGTTACTTTCCTGTTATTATTTATACCTAAATTTCTCTGAGTAGAGAATGTAGTCTGTATAATTACTAATATTTAAATTATTTTGAGAATTCTTTATTGCCCAGTATATGGTATATTTTAGTAAATATTCTAGATGCACTATAACATATTATTTATTCTGCATTGGGTTAGTATAGCACTCTGTGTTTCTTGTATAGATTAGGTTTCTTCATCTTTTATTTTTTTTTATGTTTCTTTTTTTCTAGTTACTAAAAAATTGAATTATCTTTAATTATGACTGTGTATTGATCTATTTACCATTTATAACTTTATTTATTGTGATAACATTTAATGTGAGATGTACCCGCTAAAGAAATTTTTAATTGTACAATAAAATATTGTTAACAATAGGCAAAATGTTGTACAGCAAATCTCTAGAACTTTTCATTTTGTGTAATTGAAATTGTATGTTCAATGATTAGCAACTCTTCATTTCCTACTCCCCCTATCCCTTGTCAACCACCATTTTACTCTCTGCTTCTATGAATCTGAATATTTCAGGTACCATAAATATAGGTGGAATTATGTATATTTGCCCTCTGTGACTGGCTTATTTTCTTAGCATGATGTCATCAAAGTTTATCCATGTTTTCACAAATGTCAGGAATTCCTTTTAAAAGGCTGAATAATATTCCATTGTATGTATATACATACCACATTTTCTTTACTCATCTGTATGTGCATATGTATATACAGATACACATGTGTATATATTTACATGTGTGTATGTATGTACAGATGGGTGGGTGGATGAGAGGGTGAGTGGATGGGTGAGTGGATGGTTGGATGGATGAATGGTTGGATGGATAGACAGATAGATCGATAGATAGATAGATCTGCCACAATAATCATTACCATACACAAGGAAAATCTCAAAAGCTTTCCCTGTGCCCCTCTTCAATAAATCCTCTCTCCTTACCTCAGGCCCCTGGCGATCACTGATCTACATTTGTTACTATAGCCTTGACTTTTCTGTCCTTTCATATAAATGGAGTCAGGTAATATGCAGTCTTTTGTATCTATCTACTTTTACTTAGTATCATAAAACTCTTTTTCAAATGAAATTCTCAAAAGATGTTTTATTTCTAAATAACAGTGAACAACATTTTTAAAAAATGTGCTCAAAACCTGTCATCTTCTCAAATCCCCATCATCTTTCAAAATCTACATTACTGGTAGTTACAATATATGCAAGAGTCACAGAGAGCACAGTGTGTCAGACACTTCTGTAGGTGATTCTTATTATACTGTTTCTAAATGAAGATTATACAACAACAAAAAAAGAATAGATGAAATCTATCATAGCTTCTCTAAAAAAGTTTAGGTATATGTCTGCATCCTATCTGGAATTCCTTAACTCAATTTTGGTTTTAATAATGAATCTTTTAATGCCAGATATTTTCACAGACATCTTGAGAAAATGCTAAATTTCTTTGTATTCTACAAGGGTCACTGTGACACGTGTTTGTTCCTAGCAAACACCGGCTAGGTAGAAACGACACTCTTATTAGATGTTTAAAAAAATAAGTGTCTCTTTTTGGTTAAGAACACAGGAAGTAGAACATGTCTGGGTTCAAGGCTCATTTCTGCCACTTATAAGCTGAATATTTGGCCAAGTTGCTCGATCTCATTGTGCATATATTGATAAGCTAGAGAAATAAAGTAGCCAACTTCAGAAGGTAATAATTATATGTTAATTCATATAACGGTACTTGCTTAAAACACCCTTTTGCATATGCATTTCTCGCTATTAGCAGTTATTAGATAACAGACTTGGTCTGAAAATTTGTGTATACTTTCTTTGGGCAATTGAGTCTACTTTATGAGTCTAATATACTATTAGAAAATTTAGCTATTAAAAGGAAATTAAAAAATAGTTATAGAAAACAAATACTTTTATCTATTTTTAAATCTATTTTGGTTTCAACTCTATTAGGTTTCATTTAAACTAAAATAAAATGTATACTTAGAAAATTAAAGAACTTAATCCTGGCAAGATTCAAACAGAACCACTTTCTACTGGATGGATTAAGTAATTTCTCTGGTTTGCTTCTGGACAGTCCCTAGGCCTGCTCTAATATACATATTCTTAGCTTGAATATCTGACTTGCACCCTTGCCCTTCAGATTATTAATTGTTATTTTTTTTTAATATTCACAGTGAAGATACTGAATCTGGAGTCTAGTTATCTCATGAAGATATTCACAGGCTTTTGGGAAATAGATTATAGATCTCTTTATGATGCATTTCCTTATAAAAATGTTTTTCTTCATATTCGTAAATACCTACCAAATCAGAAATACAGATGGCCTATATCATAATCCTTTTATCCAAAGCTTACACTCATAGGACTCATTTATTTTGGCATTTGCTTCATGGTCTATAAAGTTTTAAAATCGATGTTTTAAAAATGTCCTTTAATCAGATTTTCTATGGCCTTTATCCTTACTAAAATGTTGACTGTCTTACATTGTACCAGAGTCTAGCTTTGTCACTCAGACCTTAGACTATGAAATAGGTTTACTTACATAGTTAAAAGATCCATAATCTGTCTAAGTTTTGTTAAGAAATTCTGTGCTTTGGTATTACAACAGGAAAGTCAATTTACAATAACAAGCTAAACAAATTATACATCCTTCAAATATTTTTCATTTTTGACTCTTTTATTTGGACTCTGGAAGTCATTTCCATTATGAATACTTATTAGAGAAGTAACTTTATAAATACAAATTACTCTGTAATTAATAATAAAAATTTAATACCAGGTTTTGGTCTCTGTATCGTATGAGATAAAAGTAGAAGCATAAATCGCCTATCTTCTTGATTGCTAAAGATATTACAAAGCACAGCTAAAAATAATTCCATACAATCAAGTTTGACCTTTTAAGATTCAAAAAAGGTTTTAGGCCATCTTTTTACTTTTCTCTTTCAATAACCAACTGTTCTTTGAAGAAGTTGAAAGGAAATGAGATTTAACTCTTAAAATATCTCAGAATAAACTTTCTTGAGTTTGGAAGTCTGTTTTTCTTTTATTTTTTTCCAGTTATTTAGAAATAATTTAGATTACTACATAATCATTATATCCTCCAGGTCGAGCAACTGATAACACATAATAGAAAAATGAACTAAATTTCCTTTTAAGAATGTATATATACATGTTAATAAGTGAAACAAAATGCTTACTTATTTCCAAAAAGCTAATCATAGAGGCATAAATTAAATTTCACATAAAATAACATTCAATATATTTAATGAATATAAACCTTCAGTTAGTTGGATAAATATGAGGATTTTTTTTCTGGCAATGTTGATACTTCTTTTTCCTTAATAAAGAATTAATACCAATTTACTCTGTCCTTTCTAAATGAACAAACTATCAGCCTCACAGATGTTTCTAATTCATCAGAAAACTAATGAACTCATTTTGTATAAGTCAATGCCCTGTAAAGAACATAAGGCCAATGCGATGCTCTGAAGAAATGAAGAACAGTTACTATTTGAATAATTTATCTAAGACAATATTTCCTGAAACACTATGTCTTTCCATTTTTTGCCAAAAACAGATTATAGAGCCAGAATGATCTTGTTATATTCAGGGTTTTTTTTTCCTCCTAGAAAATCTCTCTATATATAAAAATTGGTTTTTAGTATTTCTATTATTAGATTATGCAAAAATAACTGGGTAGATTTTTACCAAATATGGAAGAATATTTGGTATAATTTGACTTAAAGGCACATTTTGCTTACCTGATAGAGTGTTAAGCCATTGGAAGTCTAATTTCTGTTCTTTTTTAAAAATATTCATGGACTTTCCTCAAATATAGTCTTTGGAATCTATCTGCGTTTGAAGTACCACCACTATAAGACATTAGGACAAGGCTTTAATCTTGATCAGCTCCGAGTCCTTTATCTGTAAAATGAGAACAATATGAGTTACATACCTCATAGGGTTGTTGTATGATTAAATGAGATAATACACTTGATGTAGCCAGCAGAGTATCGAGCATATAGAAAGTGTTTAAATTAAAGTTAGTTAGCTATTACCAGTATCAATATTATTCTTAGGTAATTGTTACCAATGTTAGTGCTTTTTGACTAAAAACAATAAACAACATGAATTGGACTTCTGAATAATACTGGTGTAGATAGAAGGTATTAATCACTCCAGAAGAAGTGGGAAGGGACAGTTTTCTTCTCTTGTGTCACAAGTTTACTCATCAAATATTCTTTAACAAAGAGCAAACATCCACAATATTTCTCATTAATCAACAAATATTTATTACCAATCATTATTTATTTTGTATCTACTATATAATAATATATAAAGATCCAAAGGGAGATATTTTAGGGGTATAAGGCATGGGTGATTTATGCTGTTAAAGAACTGGCATTTGGGGCTGAATTAGAGAAGACTAATTCACATGAGTCATTCATAAATATAATGGACTACAACATTAAAGGCTAAATATCAATGTAGAAAGTATTGATGTTACAGTGTATTGGTAAGAAGTCCTCCAGATGAAAGCGACAAAATCCAACTCAAATTAGATGAAATAAAAACATACATTGAATGGCTTGTATAATTGAAAGTCTCAGGGAAGATATTGGGCATGGCTGGATCTAGGGAATCAAACAATCTCATCAGTATTCGGTTTCTGTTTCTCTATTACATTTTCTTCTGGTTTGGTTTCATTTTAATGTAGGCCCTCATTAAAACCAGTGAAACTGTTGGCATCTCCTGACTCATAGTCTCAAAATGTAGCCAGTCCTCAGAATGTGTCTCATGCTCATCCTGAAACAATCACTGTAAACGAGGGGGTGGTGGCTTACAGTCAGGCCTGGCTCCAGCCCTTCTGGAGCTGGAAAATGAAACATAAGAATTGATCACCATAGTGGAGTAGTTTCTTAAACAAAAAGGTGCTATAATCAATGCCTATACATGTACTTAAATATTGAAAACAATTGGCGCACATCATAACATTTCCCCTGTTTCTAAAAAGCACCACCTAAGAATCAAGATCATTGTCTATTTTATCAATATGCTGTAACTATATTTGACAATGTTAATAACTCCATATCATCAAATATAGAGCTTATATTGAAATTTTTCCAGATATTCAAAAAATTGGTGGTACAATTTACTGAGATTGAGGTGGCAGACTGAGGCATCTTCAAAGATTTGTGACATTTTGTGTTCTCTGAATCGAAGGCACTAAAACGTCCTGAAGGACCTAGACTATGTAATATCCATCACTTTCTCCCTCCCCAATAGTTCAGATGAGTACTAAAATTAAACTGACTACTAAAATGAAAGTTCCTACATCTTAACTTTGAGAAAAATAACAAAACTTATTCAGAAATAAATGAAATGTGGGTTCTTTCCAAGTGACCCAGTTTAATAGACGATGATGTTGAAATGACTAATTCTAAAGGTGATAGATGTCAATATGTATAGATAAAGATTAATTTGTAGTCTGTTGTTTATAATCAGCAGAAACATATTTTAAATATATTCATCAAAGCTAGTAGGGAGCTGGGGAGAAAGGATAACTAAAATGTGCAGGTGAAGGACAACTTCAGAAACAATTTAATCCATTTTCAAACAATATCCTGAGGTCATTTCTCTCTTCTGTCTTTCTATTTTAGCCAGCTTTGTTTGACTTGTTAGATACACTTTCTTTCAAGCTCTGTCCACTAGGTGGCCCCTGACAGTCCAACGTTACATCCTTACCACCTCAAGGACAGGAGAAAAATATTCTTTTAATCATCTCAACAAAATCTCATGACCACATCATCTATTTTACTAGTTTGGGTTTGGCTACATGCCCATCCCTGAACTAATCACTCTATACATAAGAGAGGGCAGAGAAAAAGTGTCACAATGCTTTAAATTGGTCAAGTCTAAGTCACATAATTACTTCGAAAGCCTGAGGTGTATTCAGTACCACGAGAACCAAATCAAAGGGCTTGTTATTATGGAAGCATTTGTTCTCCAATGAAAAAAATAAAGATATTATCAAAACAAGATTATATAGATGCCTGGCACATTCCAAAATAGATGTCCGTTATACGGCAGAAGGCAGGTTTCACTCTAGGTCACCTGTTTTTACTGTAGAAACCCTAGCACTGTTCGATTTCAGTTAAATCTTCTTCAGCAACAACTACTTAATTAGGAAGCTCTAAATTGTTTTTTATTGTGCTTTCGAATGCTTTCAAACACTTCATTTATATATCAGCATTGTGAGGTAAATATTATCATCTTCAATATTACAGGTGAGGAAGCTAAAGCATACCTGGGATTTGTACATGACCAGTGAAGTAATGAGGAAGTACACAAAGCCTGTCTGCCTAATTTAATTACTTGGCTATTTTAGGGACATTGGCCTTCATTCTCTTGGCTTAAGTCATGAGAAATAAATTTCACTGCCTATAAAAGCAAGGCAGATAATATAAATTCATGGAGTGAGCGGGATACAGATAAATGAAGTCACAAGTATGTGTGTCTTCTCCAGAGGGCACAGCTTCTGCTCAGTGTCAGATAATTGTTGCCACACAAAAGTATAGGCTGTATAATTTCGGATCTTCCAAATGTTAAAGAGAGGCTGAATATTTGAAAATGTGGTATGAAATTTCCTCTAATTTAAATTTAGCATCCAATTTATTAAAAAAGAAAAAAAACAACTGTGGGCCACACAAAATATTTCTTATGTCATCATGTATGTTCTGCTATTTTAACTAGCTCAGAGCCCTTCACTCAATGTGAACACTGCAGAATTTAGTGTGTTTACTCCACCTTTCTTCACCTGCTGTTATGAGAATGAATAATCTCACAGGAGCATTGTGTCATTCATTAGATAAATGAGCTGCATACTTTAATCTGGCTCTTCATTTCTCTTTTCACTCTTTCTTTGTTGCATCGATATTAAACCTCCATAAATTGTGAAAGAATGTAGAGTAAAAGGCAAATAGTATAAAAAAAAGTAGGGTGATTCTGTGTAGTTAATGCAAAGATGAAAGGAGAAAGATAATTTAAGGAATGTTTCCGAGGTAGAATTGAAAGAATTTAATTCCATTGAGTAACTCAGAGAAAGGAAGAGTTTTAATTGTCCTTTCACTAAATGAAGAAATTGAGATCAAGAGGGCTTACTTAAATCCACAATTGATTGCAGAGATAGACCTAAAAACAGCGTAGATATTGTAACTTCCAGCTGTCAGTTGCTTATGTCTTTAAAACTTTCCATATATTACCTCTCTCTGACTCTGTGTGTATGCATGTGTGTGTACACACCTTACACATTAGGTGGCAAAATGCCACAAAGACTCATTTTTGTGCATGATCATAGAACTATCTGAAAATAAAAATGGAGAATGGAGAATGGGTGTTGGGCATAAAAAAATCTGTAAAACAACTAAAAACAAACAAAATCCATTTAAATCTTTCAGTAATCAAACTCTTGTTCTAAACTTTCAAAATCCACTTTAAATAAAGACGTAAATATCTATCTCCCTATGATCACCTAAAAAAAATCATGCCTGTGATATTTTACCAAATAATGTGTCTTTTATTTCTTTCATTAGAAAAAGTTTCTGCATATCGCTTTGTTCTAATTTCCCTACTTTTCTCCCATCTATCACTTGCCCCAGTTATATTCACATTTTTTTTTTCCTGTTCCTTGAACATGTTGAGAACTTTTTCATTTGCTCTTCTTACTGCCTGGAATGTTCTTCCCCCAACATGCTTGCCTATTTCTCTCAATTCAGACCCAGTTCAAACGTCCATTATTACCCAACCTAAAGTAACCCTCCCTCGATTAATTACTGTGTCTCATAACATTATCGTAAAATAATTATCTTATATGTGTGATGCTTTTTAGTATTATTTGTTTCTTTCCCAAGAATGCAAGCTCAACTTGAAGAATCTATCTGTCAGTGCCACGATGGCATCCCAGATCTAGATGAGTGGCTAACACATTAAAGGTATCAAGATCTCTGAGGAGGGGCCACATCTATTCCACATGCATTCCAGGAAGGAAAAAAAAAAAAGAGAGAGAGGGAGAGAGAAAGAGAGAGAACCAGAGTGGCAGATGAAGGTCAAAGCGCTATCTATATTACTGGCTGTAGATTAGAATGAGAACCAAATGAAAATTAGCTGACTCTCCCTCCCTGACGCAGGCAATACCACACTGGGTCTGGCCTATTGCTGAAGAATATACCCCTTGAACGATCAGATGGGATTCCTGGCTTACCGGGAAAAAACAAGGAGCTAAACTGAGCCTGGCCAGTTTATTCTTCTCAATCTAATTAGATAAGGTCACTGCCACCCCAAAGAATCAGTATGTAAAGAGACAGAGAGAAGCCAATAGGTACGTTAAGTGACCTTTCACATGGAAGAAAATAGCTAGAGTGAGAGAGAAGCATTTCCCCCTAATATTAATCAATAGATATTCTCAGAATTAATTCATTTTCTTTAGCTTTAATTATAAATGGGAAAAAGGTGATGCTGTGGGGTTAAAAGGGATTTCTCCAAGTTTATTAAAAGCAGGTATCCTGTTTTCTAGTCCAATACTTTCCTACAACATTGTAAAAAACATTTCAAAGTTTGAAGCTTCTTGGTAACTTGTGAAGGTCACAGGAGCTAATGATGAAGGGTAAACAAAAGAAGACAAATGTGCCCCAAATTTCAACAAGGAAGATGAGACCCATGTTTATATTCCGGACACCCATCAGCTTGGGCCCTAAGAGCTGGTTTCCTCTGCTCATTGCTGCTCATTTTACAGCAAGTCTTCCTTACTAAAAGAAGACAAATAAACCATCGGCGGAAACTAATCTATCCACATTCAATTAAACTGCGAAGCAATTACTTTTTTTCCCCTCAAAGAGTGCAATTAGTCCCCTTTGAAAATTTACTCCAGCTCCAGGAGAAAAGCAGAACCTCTGAAAATATATGTTGAAAGCAAAATGTTTTGAACAAAGTCTCCTCACCCTTTCTTATCCATCTGTGGCTTCAGTCCTCCTTCAGGCTCCACTTCCATTTGTTCCCCTAAGACGATTTCCTGCATGTCACCTTTCCCAGGACTGGCTTTTTCTCACAGTTCTGAGAATGCAGAGGCAGCAAGGTGAGTACAGTAGAAGGCGCTCTGGCCTGGGAGGATGAACTTGGATTTCTGGCTCTTTGGTGACCCTGGGCAACCTAGTTTCCTCTCTGGCCTTCGGTTTCCTTTTTTTTTAATTTGAGGTGTTTGGATTCGCAAGGATATTAGCACAGAACACTTTTAAAAAACTTTTCCCATCCAACTCTTAAATAACACGCCCCCCCCTCCCCAATTTGCAGCTGCTGTAGTTGAAACAGAAAGGGGCAGTGGGAGTGGGAAAGGGCAAACACTAGGGTGTTATTCCCTCCCACTAACGGCCAGTCCCTCTCAAGCCATTGGGTATATATGGAGCAAGCCACTGAACTAGACAGTCTATGAGGCTCTCTCCATACTGAATAACTCTTGAGTCTCTCTAGTCTGCAAGTGTGGTCTAAAGGTACTAGAGAGATCTAAGTTTGTATTTGGGGACCTTGGAAAGTTATTACTAGGCAGATAGTTTCCTCTTTTGCAAAATAGAGGAAATAAAAAGAAATTTCTCTGTTTTTAAATATTAACACACTTTCTCTGAAACGTTTTCTACAATGTCTTAGCATTCTTTCTGGAAAAGTAGATATAAATCTCCCTCATCTCTGTAACTACTTCATACTATTCCAGAGCACAGATATATCATAATTACCATTCATTTATTTATTGAACTTCAGGGTGTTACCATTTTTTGTGTTTTTGTTTAGTTTTGTTTTTGCTGCTGCAAATGATATTGTAATAAATATCCTTCCATATGTCTCCTTTCACATGTGTAAATGAATATTTGGATAGTGGGCCTGAAGTAGAATCAGATAGTCAATATTTTCCATTATAGTAAATAACACATAACTACAAAAGTTATTTTGCCAATTTATAATCCCAGCAATCTTACATTAGATTACCCATTTTACTATAACTCTACCAATATTTGAAGTCACCCTTTTTTTAAATTTGGGAAATGTAGAAAATTTGTAAATTTCGTGTTAATTTTTATTTCTAAACTAGTTCAGATCTAACACATATTAAATACTTAATGAATATTTATTAATGAACAGATCTGTTATTCTACTTATAATAGATATGAAAATAATAGTTTTATATAATTAGTATTTTTTCTTGTCATGTTAAGAAATTACTTAATGAACTTATGATTTTAGCTAAATTAGGAGTTAATGTTGATAATGGGGACATTTGATAGCCAGGTCTAAGATAAGATGTAGTTTCACATTGAAATGAGCAATTCAATATTACTTTGAAGTTGGACAGATCTGAGTTTGAATCTCAATTCTCCCCTTATCAATTATGTCACCATGGGAACTTTACTTTACTACCCTATGCATTAGTTTCTAATTTATAGAGTGAAGTTTGCAGAACCTGTATTTCAGGACTATGAAAAGGTGATTCACATATAATAAATATAAGATAGCTAATTTAGCTCATAATTGCTACCCGGTATTATTGGTCAGACCTAAACAACATGACAGCCAAGTGATCTCTGCTGCAGACTTTATATATCTTTTTAATTTAATGCTCCCCAAAACTCTATGAAACAGATGGCAATAAATATATATTTTTTATTTTGTGAAATTTGGACTCAGTTTTTTTTTGGTGGCGGGGAGGGAAATTCTAGAATATACAAATTAAAAGAAAAGAAGATCCATTTCTAACAGTGAAATAACTGTGTTTTCAGTCCATCACTTCCCCAGCAGTAGTGGAAAAGGTCAGATCTATGACAGCTGCTCAATAACTTTTTTGGCAAACTTAGCCTCAAATTCTGATTTCAGAACAAATTGAAGTCTGGAGCTTAAAGAAGGACATACAAAACTTTAGCATTTGTTTATCTACCCATTGCCTGGAAGACAGACATAGAAAGACTTCTGGATTGGGAGATGAGGCAAAACAATTAGAGTGTGATTTGCTCAATTATTTTTAATTCCACAAACAAGACGGTGGCCATCTGGCATTTGGCAAGGGAAAAATTCATTCACTTAACTCTTGAGAGATGCTAGGGGCTTGAAGATCATTGCAAAAGATGAAGCCAATACTCTGCATAAATTAAATAGCATGCTTGCTAACTCAGTGTCCTCACCCTTGCTCTTAGCAGCATCTGACACCAAGTATCTCCCTACCCAACATGTTGCAGTCACTTTCCAAGTGGTTTCCATCAAGACATTAGTTCTTTCCCAGACAAAGAATATTAAAGCACAACAAAACCAAACCAGAAGCAATATCTCCCAAGGCAACCAAACATGATTGCAGGGCCACAACTGACTTTTCTTGACCTCTAGGATTCTTCACCTTTTCTAAATCACATTTACCTTCAGAGCCTCTAAGGCTCGTCCTAATTCACTCTGGAAACCTAGGATGTCCATGACCATGGTGGCTAGTCACTGCCTGACCCTCACTGTGACCTTCTGAATACTGCCAGTGTTTGATTACAGCCCGCCCTAATCTCTAACAACGAACCTCTCTGAATTCTGCTCTTGGCACACCCACCTCCAGCAGGAATGTTGCTTCTGATTTTTAGATACTTTATGATTCTAAATTACCTTAAATATTATTCATCACTTACATTTCCTTTTCTCATGGTCCTACTTTACTACCTATTATTTCATTAACCCCTTCTCTCAGATAAGGATAGGAAATCTTAAATCAACTATTTATCCAGCCTGCACCATAGCCCATCATTTCCTATTTCTGCACTGTTACATTCCTTCCATTTCACAATATGTACCATTCCTCAGGATGTTGTTATCTCATGACTGCATTGTCACTGTAAAACTTTATGACTAGTCTTTCCCTTCTTTACAATATTCCAAACTACTGGTTGAAATTCCTACAATATATATTTAGATGCGTTTTGTGAAAAAACTCCTAAAGCATTCTGCTGAACATAAGAAAGAATCCCACTAACACTCAAAGCACTTTATTCTCAGTCCTTACTAACCACCTTTGTTCTCCTATAGCACCTCAAAACTAGCTAGGCCTCCTGTCTCCACTCCAATAACATTTCCCTTATTCCCACTTTGCAAATTCTCATGCCATCGAATGAAATTTTAGAAAGAAATAATCCTCAAATTATTTACTGAGGAAAGCTAGGGAAGAAATACATAGTGGTATAAAGAAGTGCTTATCTTGAAGAAATATGATTAGGAGTGACTTTTAATGCATTTTTCTCTGTAAATCTCTACTATCCATAGTCTTTAATTAAAAAGCACCACGTTTTAATTCAGGGAAACAAAGTCATTTTCCTACTTCAGGATCCATTCTCTTCTTCCTTTTTAGTACTAGAATCTATCTATCCATCCATCCATCCATCCATCCATCCATCCATCCATCCATCTATTGCTGCAAAGAACAAAAGACTATATTTCTCAGCCTGCTATGTAGGGTCATATGATTTATGTACTGCCAATGAAATGTAAGGAGAAGTATTATGTTAAATTTCCAGAAAGTTGGCTCATTAGGAGCTAAATTCAGCTATATTATTTTTATTTTATATCTTCCTTAGCCATTCGATGAATTTCCAAAACTCCAGCAGCCAACTTGAACTGTGACGTGACCTTAAAAGTGGATGCCATGTGTTAGAGTGTTGGACCAGAACAACAGGAGCCTAGAGTCCTGAGTCACAGTGTGAAACATTCTCACCTGTCCTGGCTTATCTACCTCCAGACTTATGTGAGAGAGAAAAAATGGAGTCTAATTTTTATGACTGTTGCTGTAGTTGTTTTTGCTTGTTGTATATACAGAGAATCCTCAACTTAACTAAAACAGGAATATATAAAATATATCACAATCATGTTAATAATTTACAGTAATAAAATGTATGATCTCATAAACAGCATTCGAATGATTTTGATAAATTATTTATCAGGAGAAATAGCTAACTATGTAGTTCTGGGAACCCTGAGTTCAAATATTGAGTGACATTTCTAGGCTTTATGGGTGAAGGCAGATTTGTCTGTCTTTATTATCTTTAAAATATATATTTTTTTATGTTATAAACTTCTTTCAAGGCTTAGCCTTTTGAATTTTAAATTAACAAGCTCATACAAACTAAAATCTCTTGCTTTCAAGGTTCAATTATCCCTCAAAAGTTTCAAAAGCATTCTTTATTTTAACTTTTTTTTTTTGTACATTTGATTCATTACTCTGATCTCTTTTAACATGAATAGCTATGTAAAAAGTGGGGTGTGGGATAGAGGAGGATAACTGATAGGTGAAGCTATCTCCAGGAGTTATCATATCAAAATATTGCCTCACTACAAATAGATTATTTCAATGCACTGTGAAAAGTGTAACATTCAGGTGTTCTGGGTCCATGATGCCATGGCTATGTGGTTATGAAACCATGACTCATATAATTCAGTATCTAAAGGCTATTGCTATTATGTAGAAATATTTACAAGCATATATTAATGAGAGATTCTTATTTTTGTTCACATATTCTGAAGGCGATTACAGAAAGTCTGATTCATAAATACCTAGCAAATTTTCTAATATATCCTTTTAATCTCCAAACACTAAGATACACATCCCCTCCTGAAGTTTGTCCAAAGACGACTTGTCTTCTCATCCTACTTCTCACTAGATTATTCAAGACCAAAACCACTTACCCTAAAACAGAGGTGACACTTTTCTTCATGTTGTGTGTGTGTGTGCAGAGGGGAGCTTTCTAAGTGAAGTTGTAATCCTCTTTAGATAACAGGCTGAAGGGAAAGACTCAGCTCATGAAATTCCCAGCAACATAAGCTAAATGCTGTGAGAACAAAGTAAAAGGAAGATTTCCACCTGTCTGTGGGTGGGAGGAATGCCAAAGGTGGGCCAGGAAAACATATATGGAGGAAGTAACATTAAGTGGGTTCTTAAAAAATGGATAATTTGCCAGAAGGAGAAAAGATGAGCTTCAAAGGTATGATTTTCCCTTCTCCCGACTCTTCTAATTCATACTTTTCTCCCATGCATCTATTAGTTCATATAATTGGTGGCTGTATGTGGTGTCTGAACATTGTCTCTTCAATCATATGACACATTCCTTGAAGGTAAAACTATGTGTTACACTTACTTATTATTCCTAACAGAGCTATTTAATGAATTACAGATACTCAGTAACGGCTAGTTAATTTTGACTTTATTGATGAAAAGGTGATAAAGATTCTATTATCCTTCTGTGTCTCTTCCCACCATGAACCTAATCCTTTTATGCTAAATTCAGATTGTGCTTATGTGTGGCTACTTCGAGGCCTTCAAAATCTTCAGCCCATAGAAGGAAAGCGTGGAAACTAACTCACAAGACACTCCTTTATTTAAGTGGAGCTTGGAATAGAAGTCCGGAGGAGGGAAATTCCACAAATGATCACAAGCATATTATTTGCAGATTAGCTAACATATGGCATGTTTAACTGCAGTTCTAAAATGACAGTGAGACTAAAATTGATGGCTCGTTTTTAAGTTTCAAGTCAAGGAGATTCTTTGACGTCATTTGAAAATGTCAGTGTTTTGGTTGGCTATCCAAATTGCTAAAGCATTTTCAGAGTTTAAAGAATGAATTAGAAATTCCTAAATGGTTGAAAGTTTAAGGAGAAAAAAAGATTTTAAAGATGAGTTGAATTTCATTCATCTGGTGTAGTCACAATCTCCCTCTTTCTTCTCCTTCACTTTGAGCAAAACACAAGAAGTAAAATAAAAGCGCATTGCTGGAACATGATATTTATAACCTTTCTTGACATTCATCTTGAACAACAACAATGACAACAAAGCATGGCAATCTAAAGAAGGAATAGAACGACACTAACACTCCGGAAAAACATTGTTTAGATTCACCCTTATATTGGGGTGTTTAAACAGTGAAGAGATCTCCTTGTTCTGAGTTATACCATGCTTCAATTCACTGTAATTACAGTGAGACATAAATTTCAGGACTCCATAGAACAGAGTGGACAAAAGGTTTCACATGACCATTATGCCTTATTAATTACAATTTCCCACTTTATTCCCACATAGGATCTTTGTATCTTTTAAATCTCTACTTGAAGGTGTACATATGTAATTTTCTGGAAGTTCAAGGACCTGACAGCAGACACTGCATTTGCCTGAGGGAAGGGAATAATGATGGCCAAATTTTCACATCCAAAACTCTAGCAGACTCCACGACATGGCAATTCTGTTCTTTAAACTTTGAGTCCATAATGAGACCCAATTACAACTTTTTTATAATATTTTAAATAGTATGAAACCGAGTTTCTTATTAATATATTTATGTAGATCTATTTATCAAAAAATCAAGTGAAGAATACTCTTAACCAAAAGTGAAATTTAACCAAGAAAAAGTGAATATCACTCATCTTCCCTTTTGACAGACGTGGAACTAATCATGTAAATGGATAGTTTGGCTTAAGGATTTTATTTCTTTTTTATTAGTATATACTTTTTTTTGTAAAAAAGGAAAAACATATTTTTGTAAAAAGGAAAAACATATTTGTATACCCCCTAAAAATCCATAGATTGTAGCAGTATTTGGCAATGGGGCCTCTAATGAAGCAATTAAGGCTAAATAAGGTCCTAAGAGTGGTGCCCTAAACTGGTAGGATTAGACTCCTTTTAAGAAAAAACACTAGAAAGTTCTCTCTTCCAGTTGGCTTAGAGGAAAGGCCATATGAAGACAAAATGGCCATCTGCAAGCCAGGAAGGGTGTCCTCACCAGAAACTAATCCTGCCAGACCCTGACCTGGGACTTCCAGCCTCCAGAACTGTAGAATATCCCACATTTTTGTTGTTTAAACTACCCAGTCTGTGGTATTCTGTTATGGAAGCCCAAGCAGACCAAGACATACGTCAATACCAAGTAACCTTAGGCTACTTACTTATAAAAGGCACAATCAGGATGATAATGCAGCCTCCAAATGCAGAAAATGTCTCCTGCGGAACACTAGCCATGACTTTTAAGCTCCACAGTTTTCTAGTTTGAAACTATAGCCCCATAGTCTCAGTGAAACTTTTCCGGTGTCCAACTTGTCATCTGCCTAGGGTATATAAGAGCCTCAACCTAAGCCCAGAATTAATAAAAGCTCCCAAGAGAAAAACAACAACAACAACAACAAGAAAAACAGTTGGTCAGCAGATAATTATCCACTCTCATAAAGATTCTCCCCTCTCTGAAATGTTATTTGTCCTCAATGCATCCCCAATTTCATTGCAATGCATTTGTCCTCTGGTCCCTTTAAAAACATAGCATTTGTTATACACTTGGCTTGATCTTGTTGATACTGTGGACAAAAATTGAGACCACATACTAAACCTGACAAGCTCAGGGGAGGCCAGCATGGTGGGCCCTATGAACTCAGAGATCACAATTAACCACATAGGATGATCCTAACTAAAAGCAGGTCATAGTTTGTAGTCATGTCCTGGGCCACTAGCTTCCTTGACAAAGATCAATCTTTACCTTAAATGAGTCTATTTGTCTAAGATAACATATCCTTGGAATATCAGAGTAATCGCCTTTTTCTGGATCCCACAGGGCACAACCCACTGCACCAGAGCAGGAGACCACAGAACCTTTCAGTGTTTCTTGGTCCCCGAATACCATCTATATTAACTATCCTGTACCTATCGATGTAATAGAAGTGTGTCTCTTCACTTTATTTTTTATCCAATACCAGAGATTTCTCTGCTTTGCTTTCTCCTATCCCTTTAATCTACCACCAATGATTTCATGTAATTCTCTTTATGACTTCTTCAATTCTAAGGTGCAAAATGAGCTGCAAAACTGCCATTCTCTGGAGCATTTTCTCAATCCGTTGAGAATTTGCTTCCCGGCAATTGTCATCAGTTTGGCACAAATAAATTCATTAAAATTCTCTACAGGTTTGGACATTTCTTTCGTCAACAATGCAGTAAGAGTTTTTGCCTATATCAACTGTATTCTCCTTAGAAGTATAAATCTGGTAGAAATTTTGTGAACAAATTTTATCAGAACTTTCCTAGTTCGTTACTTAAAAAACAATGATGAAATATAATGAATTTTATCGAATTGTTTTTTTAATGTTTATTAACATTCGGGGCTTTTCTAATTTAATTTCTTAATTTGATGGATTATAGCAATTAATTTTCTAAAGTTAAACTACCTCTTTTACCTTCTGTGATACCTGTAACTTTCTTATCATTGATTTTAAGTTGTTGGTTTTAATTTGCTCATTTTGTTAGATATTACTATATTGATAAATAAGCTTGGAACATATCTATGAATATATATATATATACATACATATATATAGTTTACTCATATATATATACATATATATGTATGTGTATATATATATGTTTACTCATATATGTATACATATATATATGTTTACTCATATATGTATACATATATGTATACATATACCTACCAGATAGTATCTTGTTTCTAGCATTACTCATATATGTATACATATATGAGTAAACATATATAGAGAGAAATATTGGTGGCCAAATGCTATCTAAATAAGTCACACACCACACTTTATCACCTTACTGTAAAAATGTCAATTAAACATATTTAGGAATATCTGTGGTCACCTATATTGAGACTGCATTTAATACTTCAAGATGTGTGTAACTTTTACTCAAATTTACTATCATAATTATAGTGTTGTGAAATATATTCTATAACCTATCATTCTTTATTCCACAAAATACTGGGAAGAACATTTGGTGTAAAGCCAATAAACCTGTGAAATACACTATTTAAAATGTGAACTTTTAATTTTCGGCCACATTATTTTTCTCAAAAGGACATGATGAATTCTTATGCACCTACACTTGTACATACACCTACCAGATGGTATCTTGTTTCTAGCATTTTCTCAAGAGGGAGCAAAATTCACTTAGGCTGTCATTTTGTCATCTCCAAAGGAAAGATTCTAATTTTAGTAGTCATCTATCAGTATGGGTCTAATTAACTTAGATTCACTACACCCTGACATTAATGCCTCAAAGTTCAATGGCTTGAGACTGTCCTCAAAAGCTTTAAGAACTTTTCTCTATTGTTTTCTAGTTTTCGATTTTATTGACTTTAGCATTAGTTTTTAATATCCCTTTTCTTTTATTTGTTAAACTGACTTTTTTCTTTTTTCTGTTTTTTTAAGGTAAAAAAATTAGACTTTGAATATTGACTTCAGATCTTCCCCCTTTTCTAATATATGCATTTCAAGCTATAAATTGCCCTCTAAGAATTATTTTCATTGCATTCTACAAATTTCAATTAGTTATATATTTTCATTCTGATTTAGTTAAAAAAAATTTAATTTCTCTTGGGAAGTATTCTTTGACGTATATGCTGTTTAGTAGTATGTTGTTTGATTTCCAAATATTTGGAGATTTTCCAGCTATGTTTTTAAAATTAATTTCTAGTTTTAATTCAATTTTGGTCTGAGAACATACCTTGCATGATTTCTATCTTTTAAATTTGTTAATGTGTGTTGCATGGCCTAACATCAGGTATCTTGGCGAGAATTCCATGTGGGCTACAGAAGAATGTATATTCTGCTATTATGAAATGGAGTATTCCCTAAATGTCAATTATATCAGATTGACTGATAGCATTGTTCACTTCATCTATAATCTTACCAATCTTTTGCCTGTTTGATCTATCAATTACTGACAAAGTGGAGGTTGAATTTTCTAACTATAATAGTGGATTTATCTATTTCTCTTTTTATTTCTGTCAGTTTTACCTCATGTAATTTGACATCTGTTGATAGGTACATGAACATTTAGAATTCTTATGTCTTCTTAGAGAATTTACTTCTTTATCATGTGTAATGAAATGTCCCTCTTGATCCTTGATAATTCTGCTTTTATCAAAGTCTTCTTTGTTTTAAATTAACGTAAGTACTTCAGCTCTCTTTTGATTATATCAGTGTGATATATCTTTCTTTATCTTTCTACTTTTAACTCAGCTAAATCCTTATATTAAAATGGGTTTTTATTAGACCAGGTATAATTGGATCTTTTTTTTTTACTCGGTAAATTTCTGTTTTTTAGACAATTCACATTTAAAATTATTGTTATAGTTAGATTAATATCTACCATGTTTAAAACTGTTCTCCATTCTTCATAATTGTTCTTTGTTGCTCTTTCCTCACTTTTTCTGTCTTCTGTTTTTAACTGAGAATTTCATATGTTTCAATTATCTTCTCTCTCAGCATGTCAATTAGACTTCTTTAAAAAAAATCAATGGTTACCCCATAATTTACAATGTATGATTTTTACTAATATAAGTCCATTTCCAAATAACATAACTCTGCTTCATATGTACAACATGTATCTTTTATCAGAATATTCCTAATTTTGCCCTCTTTTTAGTTGTGATATTCCAGTTACCTTTTTAAATTATCTGGGTGCTGTAATTACATCAGATTACATTGTTAATATTGCCACCAATACATTGTTACTATTATTATTTTAGTTATTTTTCAGCTTAACTAAGAATAAAGAACAAAAAACACTTAATTTAATTAATTCCTTTTCTAACATTCTTCCTTTCTGTACGTAGATCTGCACTTTTGAGCTATGTAATTTCCCTTCTTTCTAAATAACTTCCTTTGAAATTTCTTGCAAGGCAGGTCTACTGATAACATTTTACCTTTGTGAAATACCTTTATTTCTCCATCACTTTGAAGAATAATTTCATTGGATATAGAATTCTAGCTTTTTAAAAAATTTCAATACTTCACACTCATCATACTTACATTGTTTTTGAAGTCTGTTGTAATTCTTACCCTTAATTTTCTATAAGTAAAGTGTTTTATTCCTCTGGTTTCCTATAATACCTTCCCTTTATCTCTAATTTACTACATTTTACATATAATATACCTAGGTGCAGATTTCTTGGTATTTATTCTGCTTAGTATACTCTAAGCTTCCTTGATGTATAGTTTGGGTTTTCTCCACTTTTTTCATCCTTTTCTAAGTTATCTTTAATATATGATTATAGTTATGTTAATGACTTTGTCTACAATCAGTATTTTGATCATCTCTGGTTATGCTACCACTGAATCTTTTTCCCTCTTGATTACCTGTCACTTCTTTTTTCCTCATGTATTTCTTTTACTGTTCATTGGGCATTATGAAAGAATATGATTGACATATATAATGCTATCTTCTTCTAAAGAGTATTATAATCTATCGGGCAATTAAATTACAGGCATCACCTTAACCATGTCCAACTTTGGTTTTAGGCTTTTTGTGTGTGTGTGTGTGAGTCTATTTCATTTTTTTCCCTTAAAATTTTAGCATGATCTTTATTCCTAGGTTATGCCTCTCCTGGATGTCTCTGTAGCTGCGCTCTGAATTTAAGCCCTATCTTAAACAACAGTATGCAAATCTGAACTATCTGCCCTGTTCTCCAACCTTCAAGCAGTTCTCACTTTTAGGACATCTTATTTTCTCCTCTGAATATATAGCTTAGGAGTTGGTATAGAAGCTAAGAAGGGTGACTTTCAAAGTTGCTTCCCTGCTTCCTTCTCAACTTCAACACTATGATCTCTGCCTGTTGAAACCACTACTGTCTATATGAAACCTCCTTCCCAAGACCACATTTAGAACCGAGAATAATAGAAAACGTTAATGGGGTCGTGACTGTAGGTTGCTGACCGCTGCTTTACAACACGCTCTCAGGGTAAAAGTAAAACTGAAGTTCGGCTCTTTTGCATCCCTTCTCTCAATAATTTTACCTGCCATGCAGAACACACGAAAAGAAATGATTGACATTTTAAGTTATTCTATTCAGCTTTTATAGGTATTTTTTTAAATAATGAGATGGTCTGATGACAGCTAATCCAACTTTGTCAGATTTATTTCCATGTGAAGTTTATGGTTCAATTTTAACAATAAGTAAATATCGCTTATATTGTAATGCTAAATTTCTTCCACAACCTCAAAAGCAGATGTGAGATATAAAGATTAAAGGAAGGAGGGTGGGGGTGGAAATGAAGACAGATGACAAAAGGGATGGGGGAAATTGTTATATATTTTTTGGTTTTAACCAAAGAAGTTACATTTTATTTCTGTCTCAAAAGTGAACTTGAATAGAAAATGTTTTTGCTTTGGGCTTTTTAATTTAGTTACTGTCATTTCTCATTTGATTAACACAAATCTTAGATATATTCTGATCAGAGAAATATATAAATATCTCAGAGCAATATGTAAATAATTTGAAGCTTGCTTTAAGTTTGAATTCTCTGAAGTATTTCCCATTTCCATTAACATGCATAATTAAGAAGTACTCAGTTGTTAGAAGCTGTTGTTATATTCTCCTGATCTTTAATTATTATTATTTTTGTAAAAGATTCTGTATTTAATATATAAAAAATGCCTTCTGAGAGTGTTGTGTGCTAGGACTTAAATAATGTTGCTACTTGAGAAGAAAAGTTATTAATATAGTTCTTAACTTAAAGCTCAAATATCTTAGGATAAAAATTATTTTTCTTTATGAGGGTATTTTCCAAATTCAAAGAAAAGAGACTGAGTCATACTTTTTCCTATGTAGCTAGAAAGCATTGGGGGGGGGGACCCACAAAACTAGGATTAGACGATACCCATGTCTCAAGGTTATACAGGCATTCAAATTCTGACTTAATTCCTTCTCTTGACTCTGAAGTGATGTTAAAATAAAGCCAAGTCATTTGTATTTACTAGAATTGCTTTTGTAAAATCACAAATCTATTGCAGGTAAATACCCTTGATTTATCACTTACTTTCAATGAGCTGAATCCAGTATGAAACAAAGAATACTAAATTGTCACAAAGAGGCATTCCCTGCTGTAACTGCTGGAGGTATATTCATGCAGAAGAAAGCTTAGAAATATTTCCAAAATATAGATGGTAAAATTGCCTCTGAGAAGAAAATATTTAAAATATAACTGTAGTGTCAACTCCTTATTTGTCATATAAATGAAGATCCTATTCTAAATATAAACTTTGACATGTAGAATTAAAGGACATCAAGAAAAATTCTATTTGACAGTTATTGCAATTGATGACCTCTGGACAGGGGAAGCCACACAGATTCCTATTACAAATCCTAAGAGCAACCACTTACTGAGTACTTAATACAATGCCAAATACTTATTACATAGGTTACTGTTATAACTTCCCCAAAGCCTTATAAAGTATTATCTCCATTTTGTAGCAAAAGAAACTGAGAGCCAAGATGGTTAAGTGCTTTCTCATAATTCTGAGAGCTAGCCATTGTGCAAGCAGAAGGACTCAGGTCTTTCTGTATCCAAAGGTAAGGGTCTCAATGCCTGTGCCATTCTGCCTCCAGCTAATATGACAGGTATGCAAACTTAGTTCAATAGGTTTATTGACTAGCCAATAATATTATAAGCTGGGAGAGAGTGAGACCACTTTTAATCTACCTCAAAGCAGTGTTTATTTTCATTATTTTGTTCTCTTTTGTTAACTCATTTAACAAATATTTATTGAATACAAATTCCTCAGACATTAGAAATTTAAAACAAGACAAAGTCTTTGCTTTATGGAAATCACATGCTAGTGAGGAAGACTGACGGTAAGCATAATACAGAAGAAAAGGAAATAAGATAATTTCCAATAGTGATAAATTCTGTGAAAATTATTAAATAGAAATGGAATTAAATTTAAAGGGCAGTCAAGGGAGACCCTTTTATTGTATGCATGGAATTCACATTGGAATTGATAAAATGATAACTCACCCTCAACATTTTGAAGCCTGAATTTCATACCTGTCAAGTCTTGAGTTTAGTTAATTCAAATTCAAATTTGCTCTTCATTTCTTTAATATTGCTTCACAGGAAGCGTTACTGAGCTCCTGAGATGGAGATGCATCCTTCTATTGCTAAAGTTCTTTCTAATCACAGATATTTTTTTAAAAAAGAGAGAACTTTTTTTGAAAAGAATAATTGGCTCCTGGGATAGTGTAACTTCAAAGACAATGATTATTTTTTCCATTGCTTGTTCCTTACCACTTCAAAGGTCCCTTTCTCTCATTGTTAGTCTTGTTGAACATGTCTCTAACAGTGAGAGATGAGTAATCTGCTTAGTGGAAGGGGTGTGTCAATTCATGACATGGTGGTGAGTTTCTTTCTTCCCTAATGTGTTAAGATAAGCATTAATTAATGGATGAAATGTAGTCAGAATACTCACTAGCCTTATGGGCACTAGCGTTTAGTTGGTTTTCCTGAATTGCATAACTGTTCACAGGTTTTATGAACCAAATACTTAACTAATGCTTACTTTATAATAATAATAATAATAATAATAATAATAATAATAATAATAATAAAAGGAATCCAGGCTAAAATTAAAATAATAAACAAGTAAAAATTAAAAACACCACAAAATTCCTTTCACTATAATACACTTCTATGTTTATTACCTGCTCACTTTACTAAAGTAACTTCTAAGTTAAAATTTTATTTGCAATATTTCCTGATAGCATCAAATAAAAACACCGAATGTAGAGGCAATTAGAAACTTGCCTTACACTGGAGAATATGGACTACTGACAAGAAAGGCTTTAAAAATATTCTTTGTTTGGAGGACAAGATATCTAATGCCTATTAAAACTCTGAAATAGCACTGTAAATGGTAATTACATATTGTTTTGCTATGGCCAAACTATGATTAAAAGAATATTTATATTCTTATTACCAAAAAGGTATATAACATTTTTTCTTATGCTTCCTATTAATTGAAGTGATATAATTTCGAAAGGTGAGAGTAGAGCCATCTGCTCTCTTTGCTTTCTTGAATTATTTTGTGTTAGCTTCAACAAGGTGTTTTTGGAGATTTATTGCAAAGAATTTCACTTCACTGGAGCTTAGGCCTTACTGCATAAGCATAACCAAACTGAATTCTCTGTGGCTTGTGTATCATTTAAAAATAGCTATATTTCCAAAACAAAGCTCAAAATCTATTAAAAACAAACAAACAAACAAACAAACAAAAAAAAACAAGCTATGACAGGTACCACATACAATGCATGATTACTAAAGGCAAGATTTGGTAACCAAGATTAATTTTTTGTTAACTCCTTTATCTTGTCTGAATAATCATTTCATGTCCTTGAATTTTTGTTACACAGATGTTCAGCCCTCTGTTTCTCTAGCGCTTTCTTGTAAAGTCTGTTTCTCTAGCACTTTCTTGTAAAGAATGTTTCCTGTTTTCTCCTACTTGCTCTCTCTTTGCAATGGTATTACATAGTGATACTTTCTTCTCCCAGAATCATCTAAGGCTCAAGTGTGATTTAATTCGCCTACCATGTAACTTCAGTTAATTTATTCAATTACCTGAGAACCCCAGAATACTTTATCTCATCAGCATTTATATAAAAACTCATCTTCTCATCTCCTGTCCCTCTCTTCCCACAACACATATATAAACACTGAAGTGTTTCCAGTAGGGCATAGGCAAACCAGAGAGCTTGATGTACATAATCTAACACTCAGAATTATCTATATACAGTCCTGAACTTGTATCCCTCTACCTGATTAAAAAAAACTTACACACACGTGCGTAAGTGATGTTGAAGCAAAGACAGAATAAAATGAATGAATCTCAACCCTATAAATATAGTGAATCTCAACCCTATAAATATAGTGAATAAAGACAGAATAAAATGAATGAATCTCAACCCTATAAATATAGTGAAGAATTAAGGTATTTATTTAAATATTTTGATTATTGTGGGAAACAATTTTTATTTTTCTATGACTTCCAGTTATAGGAAATTATGAATTTTCTTATTATTTAAATAAACTGAAATCAACATTTTCTGTTAACTTGCAGCCAGCAGCCTGATATTACATCTCACACATTAGCAATGGTAATAAAAATCATTGCAACATTTTTGGATAATTGTAAGCACATAATTTAAATACTTTAAAATGTACCCTTCTTTTGACCTAACACAAATGCCGGAAATCTATCTTATGGAAATAAAATATAAAATAATATATACACACACATATATGTATACATAAATCATATATATATATATATAAATATATGTATAAATGTTCATTGTAACTTTACTTGTAAGTTGCAGGGTTTTTTTTTTTTATTATTGCTTTTGCCTAAATGGCTCATGAGAGTGGTTGTTTAAATACCCACTTGCTCACCTTTCATCAATCTAGGTCTTTCAGTTGTACCAGCTACCATTAGACAGCTTACATTACATATAAAACATTATATGTTTTATAACAATAAGATGGGCCTGTAATTCCTTCAACAAGGAAAGATTTTATTGTATTATGCTATGTTTTATGGACTTTCCAGAGTAAATCCTCTTTTTGTAAATGAGAGAAATAGAGACACGAAGAAGGGAAATGACTCACATAAGATGTACAAGTTTTTGGTTACACGACTAAGAAATTACGACTTGAGGGTCAACATATTTTAGACTCCTTCCTTCCACTACCTGTCTATATAGAAAATTAATATATATATATATATATATCTTATATAGATAGATTAAAATATTACTTAAATAAATCTAGAATATAAAAATATTTTAAAATAAACATTTATTTAAATTAAGACCTAGCATAATACCCATCATTTAGTAAAACACTCAATTACACCAAAGGAAGAAAGGAAGACATACACTTAACATACATTAATTATAAAGTATATCACCATAATTAAATTATCAGTTCATTTAAGAATATATCTATGGCTAAAAAGACTTAAGTAAACTTTAGAAGTATCATTTTTTTAAAGATTATTTTAAATATATTTGAATGCAGAGGCTTTTAAGCAAAAACTGATGAGCTGTGATTTTCCCATATTAAGTATATATGCTGGTTAACCTTGTATTTTCATGTCTCACTTTGTGCCTTTTGAGTTTTAGGGCATATTTAGTGATCAACAATGGAATACATCTCAATCATTATATATGATATGTTCATTAATCAAACTATCAACGATTATACATATATCATGGGGAGTTAGCTCCCTTGCATTCACAACTATTTATGTATGAATATTTTATGAGGAATATGGGTTGATGAATGTAAATGTTTTCTAAGTGAGGGGATAAGGATTACATACTCAATCACTGATTAGAAACTATAAAGAATATGTACTTAATCACAGCTTAGAGACTATAAAAGGGTGATCTTAATACCTCTTTAAAAATTATTAATAGATGATATCAAATGTCTGCGGCCGTGTTGTGATACTAGAATACAGTGCTGGTAGGAGAGTAAATTTATACAGTGACTGAAGAATAATTTAGTAAATGCCTGTTAAAGTTGAATTTGCACCCACCTTAAGGCTCAGCAATTTCATTCCTAAGTATATATTCTATACTTATGCACCCTATATATTCTCAATTCTTGAATACGTGCAGCAGAATAAATCTTTAAGAATGTTTATAAAAGAATAGTTAGTAATTGAAAAAAACAGTGAATTACCCAAATAACTACTAACAAGAGATGAGGTAAATAATTTGTGATACATTAATTCAATAGACTATACTAGAGCAGAGGAAACAATTTTATTATAGCTACACAAAACAAGATGTGAACTGAATGAAAAGTAAAGAATACACAGAATAATCTCATTAAGCTATATTTCGAAAGAAACAGAAAATTTTTAAGGGACACACACATATCTCAAAGAAAAGCTAAAGAAAAGCAAAGAAACAATAAAAAATTTCAATATAGTGTTTACTCTGAGGATGTAGGGAGGAGATAGAAAGAGAAAAG